>NC_081448.1:15616699-15618078 GCF_007210705.1 Tigriopus californicus
CACGCCTCACAACCGTCACAACTTGCCACCCTGGCGAGTGGCGACTCGCAATCTTAAGATGAAAATCAGATGACCCGGCTGAAATTCGGCATATTTGAGTATTATTCGAAAATGATGTCGAACTTGGGCTCTGGTTTACGAAGGCGCTTGTCATGAGGCCCATTCCAATCATAGACCCTGGATCAATCTAGCTAGCTTCCAAGTGAGCACTGCTAAGGCACAAGAGAGGCACCCTAGCTAGGCAAGTAATGTATAATTTTATGTGCCCGTACCCGTGTTGTAATTGTAATTTTAATCCATTACATTTGGACATTTTCACGCACAAACTTATCAATCATTCTTAGATATTAATCGTCGCTCAGCACAGGAAACCATGTATTTCCGTTTTCTGCGCGGTTTTTGATTTGCTGTAGACAAATCTATCTCATCAAAGTCCAAAGTCTTTGGGGAACCCCTGGCGCCAAATTGACAGATGTTTAGCCAGGCATCTCCTAAAGAGGATAAAATGCGGACCTTTTTCTTTGCATTTCCAAAAATAAACCTACCATGACAAGAGGTCATGAATTGCATGTTTTCAAAACAATTCTTGAGAAAATACAAAGATGGTTGAAAAAACGATAGCGCCATTCAGATAATGAAAGTAGTAAATCCTCTTAAAACCACGCAACAGTTTTAAGTGAACCCTGAGGGCAAATTGCTATCAAAAGCGGCAAGAAACTGCTGTACCGTACATCCGCCGGGTCAATGAGTGACAAAGTCGAGCTCTGATTTGTACCTGATGAAAAAGATAGAATGCGGAGATGGGTGCAAACACATACAGGCACATCTTGCCAGCCTCCAGTTGCCAATTGCCCATGATGATGATGATGACAATGAAGATGGTAGTGCCGATACGAGAGACACAAAGGGAAAGGAATAAACAGAAATACAGAGAGATTTCGCTGAATTCTGGAGAGGATGATGATGGCCTCGCTCAGCCTATCAACGGCAGTCTCTTGTACCTCAGCACAAGCAGGGGGATTTTAGGTAATGTGTATGATGTTTTCCCCCACTGTTCTAGTCTGGTTGTTTGTCTGTCTGTTTGTCTGTCTGGCTGATCGTGTGCCTCCTGTCCAACTGGAGAGCAGCGTATACATGACTAGGTTCTTGCTCCCCCCCCCTCCCCCCTAATCAGCTGTGCTGGGCTGACTTTGGAGGAGCCGACTTGTTCGACGTATTATTAGGTCCACGGTCCGTCCGTCCGTCAGTTTGTTGAGCTCGACAATTTCCCCAAAGAACACAAGAAGAGACGGAGCCATGAGAAAAAAAGGAACGTAAAACACGCCTCACAACCGTCACAACTTGCCACCCTGGCGAGTGGCGACTTGCAATCTTAAGAT
>NC_081448.1:15618107-15618795 GCF_007210705.1 Tigriopus californicus
GGAAATCCTGTTGAGGCGTCTTGGCCTCTTGGATGACGTTCAAGCTATTCCTGAAAAGGGACTCCTCTTTCACGGTCACTTCATTGCGCTGTTTCCGTTGAAACGATTTGATGAAATCCTCGAAATAGTCGACCTAAACAGATTAAAAAAGAAAAAAAAAAGAATCAGCAATAAAAAGAGACCCAAGGCTCAAGGCTCAATTCTCAAGGCTCAATTCTCAAGGCTCGACAAAGTCAGGCAGGCATGATGAAAGACAAATAATCAGGGCTTCATACATAAATGCTGGTCAATGATGAATGCATGATGGGTCAATGAGTGACAAAGTCGAGCTCTGATTTGTACCTGATGAAAAAGATAGAATGCGGAGATGGGTGCAAACACATACAGGCACATCTTGCCAGCCTCCAGTTGCCAATTGCCCATGATGATGATGATGACAATGAAGATGGTAGTGCCGATACGAGAGACACAAAGGGAAAGGAATAAACAGAAATACAGAGAGATTTCGCTGAATTCTGGAGAGGATGATGATGGCCTCGCTCAGCCTATCAACGGCAGTCTCTTGTACCTCAGCACAAGCAGGGGGATTTTAGGTAATGTGTATGATGTTTTCCCCCACTGTTCTAGTCTGTTTGTCTGTCTGGCTGATCGTGTGCCTCCTGTCCAACTGGAGAGCAGTGTATACATG
>NC_081448.1:15618846-15631468 GCF_007210705.1 Tigriopus californicus
TGATCAATATGTGTCCCGCATCCGCAACATCGCACGACACACGGGGCATCACTTGATATTCTGCGTCTCAGACATCGGGCTGAGATCCCTTCAAAATTGTTCGTAATCTCAAGCGAATCACTGAACATAGATGTGATCACACCATGCAATCAAAGGAATCCTGCTCGGGGTCCCAGAGATCTGATGCGCGCCCTTAACCCTAATGGAGTTCCATCCAAGCTTCCCTGGTGCCTTGGGAGATCTTGTTAATGCGACGTGATCATTAGAACTCAGATCTCTTATACGAACATGCAGCCCTGAATGCGCTGTGAACCGACATTCCTTCAAGGAAATCCCTGATTGCATGGGGGTGATTCACAATTTGTTCATGGTGATTCGCTTGAGATTACGACAATTTTGAAGGGATCTCAGCCCGATGTCTGAGACGCAGAACTTCAAGGTGATGCCCGGCGTGTTCGGTCGTGCTGATGTCTTGCCGATGCGGGACACGATATTGATCACCTCGAGCTTGGGACAAGGAATTGCCCACACAAATCAGGATCTCATCCGTTGGTGATCAGGTTCAAGCTCAGATGCGTGAGATTCACCAGTTTGTGGATTTGATTACACCAGAACATCTCGTCCAGACCGTCATCCTGATGTTGCATCAACTCATTGCCCTTGTTGTCGACTTCAAAGTGAGCAATATTTGGGGTGGAGGAACACGCCCAATTTTGATGCGTTGATCGTCGCTCCAGCAGTATTGGGTTCGAATCCGGCTCCGGTTGCGTTTCACGAACCAAGTGTTCGAATACGGTCAGCGGTAACTGCATGACTAAATAATGCTGGAGACGTTTGATGGCCCGCGAGCACATCTACATTTTGCCAAAGACCCCGTGCTCCAAGAAGATGTTGGCACAAGCCTGATCAATGTGTCCGGACAACGAGGAAATGGTCACTTGGTACAGCGAGGCGGGTTGTTTTGACCGGAGCCATGGCGGACTTGAGGTTAATCGCCTGGGCGGCGAGAAGAAGGCCATCATCTAAGCTGTTCTCAACTAGGGTCCCCGCGCCCCCAGGCGGTTAAAATAGATGTGTGTGTGTTGTGGAGGGTGGGGGGGGGGCAGTCGAGGGAGGCTCGAGGATGAGCTAGTGGGTGAGTTCCGTTGGCTGGCTGAGCTTGTTGGGCTTGTTGGGCTTGCTCCCACTGACGAAGCTGCAAGTGGAAATCCTGTTGAGGCGTCTTGGCCTCTTGGATGACGTTCAAGCTATTCCTGAAAAGGGACTCCTCTTTCACGGTCACTTCATTGCGCTGTTTCCGTTGAAACGATTTGATGAAATCCTCGAAATAGTCGACCTAAACAGATTAAAAAAAGATAAAAAAAAAAGAATCAGCAATAAAAAGGACCCAAGGCTCAAGGCTCAATTCTCAAGGCTCGACAAAGTCAGGTAGGCATGATGAAAGACAAATAATCAGGGCTTCATACATAGATGCTGGTCAATGATGAATGCATGATGGGTCAATGAGTGACAAAGTCGAGCTCTGATTTGTACCTGATGAAAAAGATAGAATGCGGAGATGGGTGCAAACACATACAGGCACATCTTGCCAGCCTCCAATTGCCAATTGCCCATGATGATGATGATGAAGAAATGAAGATGGTAGTGCCGATGCGAGAGACACAAAGGGAAAGGAATAAACAGAAATACAGAGAGATTTCGCTGAATTCTGGAGAGGATGATGATGACCTCGCTCAGCCTATCAACGGCAGTCTCTTGTACCTCAGCACAAGCAGGGGATTTTAGGTAATGTGTTATGATGTTTTCCCTCACTGTTCTAGTCTGTTGTCTTGTCTGGTCTGATCGTGTGCCTCCTGTCCAACTGGAGAGCAGCGTATACATGGCTAGGTTCTTCCCCCCTCCCCCCTAATCAGCTGTGCTGGGCTGACTTTGGAGGAGCCGACTTGTTCGACGTATTATTAGGGTCCACGGTCCGTCCGTCCGTCAGTTTGTTGAGCTCGACAATTTCCCCAAAGAACACAAGAAGAGACGGAGCCATGAGAAAAAAAGGAACGTGAAACACGCCTCACAACCGTCACAACTTGCCACCCTGGCGAGTGGCGACTCGCAATCTTAAGATGAAAATCAGATGACCCGGCTGAAATTCGGCATATTTGAGTATTATTCGAAAATGATGTCGAACTTGGGCTCTGGTTTACGAAGGCGCTTGTCATGAGGCCCATTCCAATCATAGACCCTGGATCAATCTAGCTAGCTTCCAAGTGAGCACTGCTAAGGCACAAGAGAGGCACCCTAGCTAGGCAAGTAATGTATAATTTTATGTGCCCGTACCCGTGTTGTAATTGTAATTTTAATCCATTACATTTGGACATTTTCACGCACAAACTTATCAATCATTCTTAGATATTAATCGTCGCTCAGCACAGGAAACCATGTATTTCCGTTTTCTGCGCGGTTTTTGATTTGCTGTAGACAAATCTATCTCATCAAAGTCCAAAGTCTTTGGGGAACCCCTGGCGCCAAATTGACAGATGTTTAGCCAGGCATCTCCTAAAGAGGATAAAATGCGGACCTTTTTCTTGCATTCCAAAAATAAACCTACCATGACAAGAGGTCATTGAATGCACTGTTTTCAAAACAATTCTTGAGAAAATACAAAGATGGTTGAAAAACCGATAGCGCCATTCAGATAATGAAAGTAGTAAATCCTCTTAAAACCACACAACAGTTTTAAGTGAACCCTGAGGGCAAATTGCTATCAAAAGCGGCAAGAAATGTCAAAACGGCGTCCGTAACACATTCTCAAAAGACAAACAGATTTTTAGACAAGAAGAAAAGAAAATGTCATTCAAATGCCATTGAAAGCATGTTGGTGTAGCCACCAGAGCGATAACGTTCTGGAAAAGAGTTGCGAACTAGGAAAAAGGCTCCAGAGCAATTTGAATCCAGTAGTTGCGGCTAGCCTTCAAAGAAAGGTGGAGTTGATCCAAGGTAGAATTAAGGCCTCCATTGAGACAGATCAGTTGAAAAAGGAGAGTAGAGTGGTTCAGGAGGTCAGGTCGAATCTAAAAACAACCACATCTTATGGAAACTCTAAGAAAAAGATGGAACACCCTGTAGTGCCCCTTGAGGTCAGTGGTGAGGCCATAGACAATGAAGAGGTTATGACTACCATGCTTGGAGAACATCTCTCTAGCGTGTTTTCCATTCCACAGAATTTAGGGGCGACAGCTTATTGCTCTAACGATGGGTCTTTTGAGATTGGCGAGGCTAGCCAAGTTGCGGTGTTAAATGATCTTGTAGTCACAGATCAAGATGCTTCAGCGGCCATCACGGACTTAAGGTTTTCCAGTTCTCCTGGTCCTGATGGCGTGACATCTCAGTTTCTGATGAGATGCTCACTGGTTCTCGCTCCTGTTTTCTCATACTTGATGCGTTGCATCTTGGGTGAGGGCAAGTTTCCATCTTCACTAAAATTAGCTCACGTTGTTCCAATTTTTTAAAGAGGGAGACAAGTCGACCCTCAGTAACTAGAGGCCGATTTCTCTCACTTCGAATACAGCCAGCATTGGTTCCGAGTACATTTTAGCACGGTTACCCAACTAATTGAACATATAGAACCAATTATTGATTATTGTTAGTTATAATTGATTACGCTTTGACACTTCGCTTACATGATTGGCACAGGTATGCGTGTGCCTTTAGAGGCCATGAACAACCAAACACTTTATAACGTTCAGTAGTCTCCGCGTGGCATTAGCAGGAGGGGCCATATCCCCGTGGGTAGGTTCGTAGTTTGTATGCTCAAGTTAAAGCCAGGGCATTAGTAGTTCCTTAATTAAAGGAACGAATTCCAATTACAATTACTTTGGTCAAAAATAGTGATTCGTTACGCAACCGTTACTCGAACAAAAAAGTAATGGCGTTCCGTGTTGCTTTTGCTAAAATTTAAATGACCAGCATTTCATCATGATTTTGCCCCATCAAAACCAGACTTCTTTAAAAAATTGTGTATTTTACTTCAAACAGTTCTTACATGTAACATTTGAAGACTTTATTACTTTTTTTTTCAATAATGAGCATTGGTATTGAATTGGCATGATTGTTCAAAATCTATTTCATCATCATGATTGAGGAGTCATTATTAGGAGGACCCTGGATGGGGTAATTATTGTTGAAAGTTTGCAACAATGTCCCAAAAGTCATGATGGAAAAACAGTATTTTACATGGTCAAGCCGGTAAAGCTTGTTGTTAGAAGCCTTTGCCTAAAGTCGTGGAAATGTGGAGACATTGAAAATTTGATGCATCATACTCAAGTCAAAGAAATATTTTTCCTTGCTTGACAACTGCACTGAACTTTAGTCCAACCAAATTTAGTTGAAAAGATGTAGTTAATGCAACAAGATTTAAAACCAAGAGCACCCTCAGAGTAATTATGAGCAAGCACAATTGTCAATAATATGCTAAATGGATATTCAAGTAGCAAAATATGGCAACATCTGCTTATCCAAGGGGCTGAGCCTTAAATTTCCTCAGCTGTCACCATATGAACAAAAAAGTAAAGGCCACTCTGGAAGCTCAAAAGGAACGAGTAACGAGAATTTTTTTAGTTTTGGGGGTCGTTGCAATTGCACAATTTGAAAAAAAAGGACCGAATTGCTGTTAGTTCGTTACTAGTGCCCTGGCTGAAGCTCTGAACGATTGCCATCTTCTGTACCACCTCCATCTTCAAAACTTGACGTTGTTGTAAGAAAGTCAGAATTGGAGATCGAAGGTCGGTAGAAATGTCCTCAATTCGATGTTTCCTGGAAAGCTCCTGAATATAGAATCTTTACTTTCCACTGACATTGAAATCATGGAGACATTCATCAGTCTTGTCCATCTGCGTATGTACGAACATGGGGACAAGAAGAGGTTGAGAGCAAAGAAGAGTGTTGCGTTGTAGTGGTTTTCTTTTGCAATTGAATTGAAAGTCATTGAACCGATTGAAGGCAGCGCCTCTACGTACTAGCGGAATTATATACTAACAACCTCTGAGCTGAAGCCCCATCGGCTCCCCCCTGTCCATGATACTTTTGGACAACGCTTTGCGGGTGAACGCCCTTTTCTTTGAAATGGTGGGGAATCCTTACTTATTGTGGTGAAGGGCTCAAAGGACTCAAAGGCCGATAAAAAAGCCCCACGGATACTCATGCACAAACATTTGGGTTAATGGGGCAGGCAATATTCCCACTTACTTGCCATCGAGTACGAGGCCCTGGGATCTGAGATCTGGCATCTGTTTTATTCTATCCACCACGCTTCATGTTCGAAGGATCCAAGGGACACTATGAGAAAGCTATCATTTTCAGCCGGATGTTGCTCTATCCTCCTGGTTTAAAAGGTTTTCATGCAAAGATCTTGAGCAAGGGTGCTGTCCAGAGTGGGCTTGAAAATGAACTTCCAAGTTATCTTCCAACCGAAATCTGTGCAATAGTGCAATCGAAGTGACGACCTCGATCTGATAAGGTTGCAGATGATGATGCGTGTGGTCAAAAACAGGGCCGGGGGCCAAAGTGGGCTGAGAATCGATCTTGCGGTCTCAGGAATGAGTGTAATGCCAGGCCTAGAAAGTCTGGCTCAAGTGTAACTTTTCCCCCATTTGTGCCTTGCAATTTATAACATGGATCAGGTCAAGTATTCATGATGCACTCTGTCTGCATTCTGCTCATTTAGCCGCAATTTTCAAAGCAGGGCTTAGGAATTTGTAGGACCATTTCAGGGGTACTTTTTCCTACTCATTCCGTTAATGCATTATCGTTGCAGTCCATGGCTATTACTTTAGGGGATTCAGCTCATTCTCCGAGCTTAATATAATAATCAATGGAGGCACCAATTTTAATCAAGCTGATGGCTAAACACCTTGACCTTAAGCTTTAAAGAGGACACTCGTTTAATAATGCAAGAAATTAACGCCATGATGTTTTGTTTACCGATTTATTTTTCGCGTTATGAAGTGATCCCTCTTTCATTCCAATTCACTCACTTGAAGAGCCATAGCTCTAGAAATAGTGTTCAATCTGAATTTCATCCCAGTCGTGGCTCAGAGTGTGGTGCCCCCGGCGCTCGAAGCTCGCAGTCAAACCTTAACGGCCCGATGCTCGCTCAAACGCGGTTGGGCTACCAAGATTAACGCAGAGAATTAGACGGGAGGAGTGTTACTACATGTTGGAATGGACGGACATCTCCCCACTCCCGAGGTACAAGAGGTTACTGAAGTAAACGGCGATCATCGCGCCGCGAGAGAAATTTCGTCGATTTCCTTGCACCTCCAAGGACTGCGAGCTGAAGTAGTAAATGCAACGGTGTTTTGGTGTTGCGATGGATGGATAGATGGATGGATGGATGGATCCTCCTCCATGGACGATACAAGAGCAAGGATGAAAGGATGGATGGGTTGTACGTTATACCCCGAATAACGTGTAGTGCGAGTGACTAAGGAGCAAAGTTGGCCGAGGATAGGTTCCAAGTCCGACGGCGATCGTCTCTGATCTCAAAATTGGAGAGCTTCACCCAACTCACTCATACATAGCATAAGAATACACACTTACACACACACACACACACACACACACACACACACTTACACACTTACACACGGCATATGGGTGAAGGAGGCAACGTACCAAGACACATAGAGAGAGTGAGAGAGTGAGAGAGAGGAGATGCATCGGAAAACTCCTTCCTTTCAACGCCATGACGAGGGACGAGGGACGAGGAACGAGGGACGAGGACATGTAAAAGCCGTAGGACGAGGAGGAGAACACCGAGCAACACTCACTCTCTTTCTCTGGGTTGGTGGCTTGCCGAGTTAGTTGCATGCACACATTCACAACGCATGGGATGTTGTTGGTTCCTTTGGGATCGCAGTGTCTACGAAACCGGTAAGGAGCTCACATCATCGCTCCAAGCCCGGCAACAACTCGTCCTCCTCCGTATTATCATCATCATCATCATCATCATGACGGGATGAAAGAAAGTGGTGAAAGGACATTCGAGTAATAATAATATACCGGGGTAAGTCGGTTAGCGCTAATCTTGCTTTTTCTCTGTGGTCGAAACTCGAGCTTATCATTGCTTGGCTGGAGCTTTATTATCCGCGACTCAGCCGACCAGGCATGTTTTATCAGTGAAAGTTGACATGGCCTCAAACAAATGTATTTTTGTCGAAAAAGTTGCTGATAGCGCGGTCCAATGTATCCGGTGGAAGGCAGCGTCGGCGCACACATTATTGATATGACAAGAGGCAAATGAATGAGTTTAGATTTTTTGTTTTGTTTTAGGCATGCGTAGTACACATTGCCAGCCAGGATCACCACCATGCCATCCTCCCCCAAAGAGTCGTCGAGACGTGCGAAAAGTCAGAGCTGCCGGAAGTCCGCCACCCCCTCACCTCCTCAATCAAGGCGGGATGACCTGCGGGATGACCTCCGGTCAGTGCCAGCCAACTCGTTTCTCAGCATGGCGGATTTCTCCGGGATTGGGCGAAATGCGCTTTCGAGTGCCTCACCAACCTCCTCACCTTCCTCACGACCTCTGCTGCCCTACACCGAAGTTCTCTTCCATCCTGAGCTTCTCCAAAGGGTCAAGAGTCAATCTGGGTCAATGAGTTCCAATCCACTGCTGGAATTTTGCCTGGATGGTGGTCAAGTCAAATGGGACAAAGAGGACAGCCGAGGTGAGCAGGCCGTGTTGGAAGCTGCCCACCCCCGGCATCCTTTGCTACATCCCATCTTGGAAATTTGTGCCCGCTCCCAGTTCACGTTTCACGATCTCAAGACGCTGGAGACTCTGGTGCGCGGCGGTTGTCGTGACTTCTCATCATCACCCTCCCTTGGCTGTGATATCCATGCTTTGGACCTGGATGGAAACTCAGCCATGCACCTCCTCGTCAAAAGTAAGTCCACCACCGCACATATGTGTGTACAACAATCTAAGATCCGCTAGACCTCAATGCGTCGGCATGCACTCTATGCATAATTATTCTCGAATCCATCGAAAGCATTTTCAACAGAGAAAAGGTCATGTCTTAATGTGAGGACCTCATTTCGGTTTTCAGATTGTTCGCGAGAATCGTTTCCATTTGTTCTCCGAGGTGTATCAATCCTGCTGAGAAGGCCCTGTCACGTGGCAGGGTTGGTCAATTGTCATGGGAACACGGTTCTCCATCAGCTTCACAGCCTTTTTGCCAAAGATATGTTCCCTCAGGCCTTCGAGATCCTTCGCGTCCTGCTTGGCTCGATGCCCGAGGATCAATGCCCCGCCTTTATCAACCTCCTGAACACTGCCAATCGGTCCATCTTGTCCCTGGCCGTCGAGCACGGCGATGCTGCTCGTGATCTCATTCGTTTTCTACTCAACTTTGGCGCTCAAGTCTGTCCCATTCGCGCCGGCGTGTGCCACGGAGACATCGGACTTCATCTCACGAAAGAGCGAGAGTGCTCGTCATTCACGTGGCTCCTCCGCTACCAAATGCACCACGGCCACCCCGATCACGTCCTCGTGGGCGAGGAGGCGCTCTCCCTGGTGGGTCACGCCATGGCCTCGGAACCCACGTGGATGCGGGACCACGTCCATCGGGTCATGATGAGCTTGGGCCACTCCGCCAACCCGACACTGGGCTCGCTCTTTGCCGCGGTCAAGTCCCGTTTAGAGGCTCTTTGGAACCAGCCTCAAAGTCTCCGTTATCTCAGCTCACAGCAAGTTCGTCAAAGCCTACGACCAAAGACTCTGTCAGATCTCCGTGTGTTACAGCACCATTTCAACCATGTTCCCGTTGGCATTCTGCGGCTCCTGCAAATGGACTGAACACTGATTCAACAAACCGGTTCATTATTCATTGATGACCCAACCACCCTACCCACCCATCCCACTGCCAGCAACAGTGTGGGTGGTGGGTGATCCGAAGAAATCGTCACTGCCTCAGCATTTTACTCCCAATTGTTACTTTTCGTCAGCGTCAAGGCCAGCCGGCCAATCAATCAATCAATCAATCAATCAGTCAATCAATCATGATGATGATGATGATGATGACGATGATGTGAACTAAATCCCAAACGAAACCAGCCCGATCCTTCCCTCCCTCCCTCCTTCTTCCCGGTGATGCGGAAATCGCGGTCTCTCTCTCACTCTTCCCTTTGAAGCGGCAATTCTCGAAATCCGCGCACATTCGAACCTGGTGAAACAGATTATTACGGACATTATTTATATACTAAGACGACATCAACCGCAACAACCAATTACAGAGATATCAATTTCTATATTTCGGAAAACAGCCCAGGTTTATTTTTTAACCTCACTACCTAATCATGGTAGAAAAAGCAAATTATACGTACCTCATGCGAAAGCGAGCTCACCTGTTCATCTGTTCTATTTATTATAATTATGATCATTATTATAACTACTATTACTATTATTATTATTATTACTATCATCAGCATCCTAGTAATGATGATGGTGAAGCCAGACGGGGTCCTCACTTGACTCGGATCCAACCCAAAGTCCAGACCATTTCGGAAATACAAACTCAATGCTATGCACCTTTCGGAAACGGCTGGTTGTTCGCTTTCTCTTATCATATCGTCTCCCTTGATCGTCTCCATGGACATCATTTTCTCAGATGGCCAATGGTGAATGGCAGGAAATGGGTCTCCCTGACTAGGTACTACTAGGTACTAGGTACGGACATCGTCCTGTTGTTGTATATATATCTATATACACATGTACGTACGTAAGTAGCAGAGTCGAAGTTGTTTCTTCAATCATCCTTTCAGGTGGCCGGCTGCTCTTTCCATCCATGTCAACCTGGTACATGGTAGAATGTGAATGTGAATGTGGTCGCCAGCACAACATACGTACACCATCCCCATTTCCCCCATGATCTTATCGGGCCATTCTTTCTCCCGCTCGATTCTTTCTCGGAGAGGTTCAGGGAAAATTGCCTCTTGGCCCATCCACCCAGATACGTTGAACGTGCTCGTACGTACGTACGTAAGTACGTACATACGTACTGGTATGTCTTTGTGTGGACGGCTCCGTCAATGCCACAATTATCGAGTGCTTCCGACACATTTTTCCTGTTTTTTCAACCAAGTTTCTTGATCCGTCAATCCTTGTGGGCAGATTCTCGTGGCTCTTGGCTCACCCTCCATTTTTTGTCTTTGGAGGCGGATCCGAGGATTGGGGAGATATATAATACCTAGATTCTCCTACCTTTTGGTCATTGTTTGATTTGAATTGGCTTACAATGACGGCAAAGCTTTTCGCTTTTTCGCTTTTTCGCTTTTTCGTTTCATTCGGCAAATGTTGCCACTTTGATTTGACATAGGGGATCAGGTAACTCAACAACCGCAACAACAACAACAAGACTAGCAACAACCACAGCGCCAATAGCAGCAATACGATCCAGCCCGTAAAGAGCGAAAATGAACCGCCTTTAACACGAATTATGCCAGATGTGCTTGATTTTGTGGACAAGTGCAATCCTTGGCTCGGCCAAGGGGACCGAGGATTTGACAATTATTCCTTATTTGACATCACCGGCTGGAGTTATTGGTTACATTTGGTCAACATTGGAGAGCCAGGCACCACTACTGTGCTCCGATTGACTCTATTTACTATTGGCGGCCTGTCTGTCTGGCCGCCTGGATCTGTTTCCGCGTTCCATTCTGAGGGTAACCAAATTTTTATGGCACTTTCATGTGCTCCACGCTGTCCACGTGCATTCCGCATTTTTCATCCATTCGGAGCGAGACTTCGTCAATCAAATACCACTTATATTTAGCTCTCAAGATGTCATGGCACATGAGTAGGTGTGGGGTTTCCAAGCGCCAAATTGTTTGCTTTGAGCCACGTTTATCCATTTTTACCATGTCTCGCTTGGAATTCAGGACAAAGCTCAATGAACTCGCATAACCTAGTTTGACGCCTGCATGCCTCTCTTTCTCCCTCCCGACTGACTGACTCGCCCCACGGAGTATTCCTCTTTCTCTTTCCTTCTTTCTCTCTTTCTCGCTCTCTCTCTCTTTCAACCCCCGGTCTGATCTCGTTTCCAAGGGTGTTGCTGTTGTTGTTGTTGTGGTTGTTGCTACTACTACTACTACTAGTAGCACCACTACTGCTACTCACGTAGTCGTCTCACCCTGAACGAATTTGGCTCGAAAACGACTAGGATTTGCTCTTTCTCTTTCTTTTTGATGATTCAAGCCGTCCCATGAGGTGGAAGCATGCAAGATTATGTTATGCACTACATTCACGGTATAGTACAGTATGGATGGTACTGGGAACTCGAGCTTTCGAGCGCCTAGGTCCAACGATCCTGTCCGGAAAGATCGTGCAATCAGTCCATGTAGGTACGTAAGAAAGAGAGCCTCGGTGTTAAGACGGTGAGGGAAAGCTGGCTGGCCAAGCAGGTCGTGTTTGGGACTTGGAACGAGGGTCCATGGGTGGACCCAACGGGGAGATAGGGGTTGTTTTGTGCGTCAGTTGGCTCATTTCGATCCCTCCGTCCCGGTCTCTATCCACGACCACGAGTCGTTTCATGAGGAGATTATTGCGTACGCTTCTGCTCGGAGGGTGATTGAACTTTCGACGTCGATGAATGGACCACGCCGTCGAGGTTCAGACGGACGGACGTAGATCTGCTCAGACGGAAGGAAGGGAGGAATGACCGACCTACGGGTCCCCAGAATAGTGATAATAACACCAAATACGAAACGGGACCTCGTGCAAGACCAATAAAAAGCCCTGTGCATGCGTTTTTATGTCCTGGCCATGTGTGAGTGAGTGAGTGAGTGAGTGTGTGAGTGTGTGCTTGGTCTGCCTGGGGTGCTGCTGGGCCGACCAACACAAAGAGAGAAAGAGAGAAAGAGAGAAAGAGAAAATGAGACAAGAAACGATCGTAGGAGAGTGAAAGGAAAATTGAAAATGGTTATTTGCCACTCTTTCATTCCATTTCACACATGACTCACTTGATTCTCCCCCAAAAGCCCAAAAGCCAACCAACGACAGCTCGTATTTATTGCATAGCTAGCCCCAAGTCTGTCAAAGATTTTGATGGGTTCCTTAGCACGTCCATGAGTTTTGAGGAGTTTTAAAAATGTGTTAAGAGTTCTTGGTAGCAAGATTTTGTTCCACCAAAGCAACGATGAAAACACAGCCGGTGGGGAACCCACCTAGAAAAGCAGACAAATTGAAGCGTAGCCGACGTTTTAAAAGTCTCGAGACAATTAATCAAGACAAGCATAGGAAGTAGACAATTGTGAGTGTGACGAGTGCATTCAAAGGTGCATTTTAAAGGTCTTCGAGCTACCGATCATGAATGCACGCTCCCGAACCTAAGTAGTAGGTAAGTTGGTAGTGTTACTAAGGTAGGACCATGTAATTACTGAGCTTAATTAATGACTTTTCACCCCAGCCAATAGTAAAGCTCCCCTGAAGCCAGTCGACTTGTATTGGGAAGGGGGGGGGGATGAGTGTATTCGGGATTCGACCATTAATTTTAGGCGCTTTGTTTTGAAATCCCGAAATCGGACTTCAAATTTCGTAACAACGCCCCAGAGACAACAAACCCCACGAGAAACA
>NC_081448.1:15631504-15668780 GCF_007210705.1 Tigriopus californicus
CCGAAATCGGACTTCAAATTTCGTAACAACGCCCCAGAGACAACAAACCCCACGAGAAACAAGCCCGGACTGCTGGCCCACCTCTCTCTCTCTGTCTCTCTCTCTCCCTCTAGAGCCACTATTATTCCATCGATTTCCGGGGTCACGCCGGTTTAAATCCATGTCTGCCCCGGTGGCAACTTACCCGGCTGGCTGGCTGTCTTGCCCTTGTTTCTGACCCTTTTAAAGTTCACCAATTTGAAACGGACACAATGGCCTGTTTCAATTACCACACTCTGCCACCAACGTCAATGTTCAAGGCGTCCGTTTCGTTGACGACCCACAAGTCACAAGTCGACAAGGGATTGTCTGGCGTTTCGGCTAGATTCTCCCTTAACATGCATGGGTATCCATGGTATCAATCCATCCATCCCTTTCTCGTTTCTCGTCCCTTGCAGCTTCGCTAAGGTTCATCAAACGCAGGCAACATCCCAACACAACCGGCATAACTACTGTTGAATGTCCAGGTTCAAATTCCAAGGCAGGGTAGGAAACACAAGTGTTGTCCTGGACTGGCCATTTTCCCGCTTAAAAGTAGGGTTAAGAACATGGATTCGTCTAGCAAAACCGTCTATCTAGTAAGCTGATCAAGTGCTATCAGAAGATGTGGGGTTCATTTATACTTTGTAAACATACTTGAATCCGCTTTACATAACGGTGCCCAGCGAGGGGGACACATAGGATTTCTCCATTTCCTGGTCTGGTTCGATCTCTTGGACTTCTCGTTGTGCCTTTGGGAGCTGTTCCTTGTGGACGGATTGTGGGCGCCCTTGGACGGATCGTCAGGACCGGAGCGAGGGACGCCTGGCTCGAGTTGCTCTGATGCGTATCCATCGGCTTCCTTCTCACCTCCCGGTCGGGATCAGCGTCCTCCTGTGAGTTCTGTGCATGTGTAAGAAATACATATGGGTCGTCGTCGTTGTCCAATTTTGGCGGTTTTCCTGGGACTGACTGCCTTTATGGATGGATGTGACTCCAATCGGAATCGGACTTGGCAACCCCTCTACCGCACTGTTCATGATTTGTACGTACCCAAGCCATTTCTCTGTCCTGGTTTCACTCACATGTACAACAATACACTCTGACTGCCTGGGTAGGCAGGTAATACACATGAGGGGTGCCACGGGAAGCAGACTGATACCAAGTCTGATACAGGCTTACTTACTTACTTACTTACTTACTTACTTACTTACTTATGGGACGGACATGTGTGAGGTTGCCTGGCGATAAGTTTCAGAGGGACAACAAAGAACCATGGAAACAAGTCATATATTGCCAATGAATTTGTCATATAGAATGGATTTATTGACCTGGCGTTCATTTGTTATTTGCTGGAGGTTTCATGCGATAAGATGCCTCTGATTTTGGGGCACCTACATAGATTTGGTTGGTGCTCTGGGTGCGATTGAAGAACAGCCAAATTCTAATATGGGGCTTTAGAACCAAAGACATGAGTGGAAAGTCAAATGAATATTAGCATTCCTCCACTCCATTTGGCCGTGTACTCATAGTTTGGCCCAAGGGAGACTAGGAATTTATGTCATACTAAAGGGTTATTTACACAGACCAAAAACAAGGCAACTTTTCTCACACATTTCTAGACCTACACATACTATACGCCCCCAAAATCAAATCTCGTCGAAGATTTTGGGATCAATTTCATCAAGATATTTCAAAACATTTCATTTGGAGTTGGTGGGTTAATGAGACCAACTGTCGGTAGACAGTATGATACAGTATACTGTAAGTATGACGTCAAGTTTAAATGTTCGCTGTTATGGTCCGTTGGCGAGAAACGCTCCAGACACCAATCCCTGCCAAGTTCCAACGAACCAGGAAGTCAGTCAAGGATCGGCCGACCCAGATCAGATGATTGCCCTCTTCGCTTTGGCCAAGCATGTTGTATGGATCTCTCTTCGTTCATTATGCTCCTCAACATGAGGGACTGAATGAGGTCGTAAATCGGTCAGCCAACTAGGATCGTAGGGAGAGCAAGAAAGAAAGAGGAAGAGAGAGAGAAAGAAACAAGTAATAGTCCTGGTTGGCCCACCACCACCGTCACCTTTGCCTTTACCACCACCACCACCACCATCATCATTCTATGCACTAACATGCCGAGGATCGTCGGATACCGAACACTGTCCTGAGGATCAACGAGGAGGCCAACCCACTTGTTGCTGGCTTGAACACCATTCTGTCTCCTTCGTCTTCCTGCAATCCTACCCTAAAATTGATCACTCCCGACGACCTACGAGGAGTACTGTCCAAAGTGGCCGAGACTCCAAAGCTCAAAATCATGAGGAGAGTCTAGTTTCTCCCGCTCTATTTTCTGCTTCCTCCTTTCTTTGAGCTTGGGGCCGTTGGGACCGGGTGTCCCAAAAATGTACGTCTAAATCATGTATATGCGGTTGGTGCAAATGTCATGGAGGAGGAGAAGTTGCACAGCTTTTTTGTAATGAACGGATCTCGAAGAACCTTTTTTGAAATATGAAATTGATGTTGGATTTTATGGAGGTTTTATCAGCCCAAAAATATTTTCTGGGAACTTTTAATTTTATTAAAAAAATTGCATGCGTGAGTGTGGGTGTGTGTGGATAGGGGTGGGTGGGGGCCAAATCAAATGGATCTTTGAAGGAACCTGTAAACGAAGCAAGTGCTTCATTGTTTTGCCTAGCCTGGATTTTCTTGGAGGACTGAAAAGTGTATACCTTGACATTCTCTACATTAAACTCTAAAACCTGGATGAGGACAAAGCTCATGAATGCTTTTGGAGATCAATCAAATTACGGTACCTTTTGCACCTTCTTTGATTACTGTATTGTTCCAATCTTCTCGGTTTGTCGCAATAAAGTAGTGGTTCTCTAATTCTTACATTGTTCTCGCTTGCCTAATTGGCAAAAGCTCAAGCTCATCCTGACAATGCAATCCCAATACTTTACGCACAAAAGAGCAAATATGAAAACATTTACATTTTAGCCCACGTCTCATCACCCTGAGAGGTATGACCCTGAAGTAAACCACCCAGAGGAACCAAACTTTATCTGGAAACCTGCATGGTTTTGGGTATTAATTTGAGGCTCCAAGCTAAGAGACAATTTTAAGTACTTTAGATTTCAAAGATTTTAAAATAATGAAATATATCGAAAGCTTTGGCAATTGCTTCAAACTTTTGTTAAATTAGTTCCATGTTGTTTCTTATGTGCCCTCTTTTTGCTTTTAAGCAAGCATTTGAGAATATTTTTTTACCGAGAAAAAAATACATACTCAGTATTTTGTGCTTTCAAAACACATTTTTAGTGATTATTTGGCCATCAAAAAGAAATTTCTTTTCAGAGCCCTGGCTATGAATCAGTAAGTGCTTGCTCAAAGAACAAGAACCCCAACCAACACTTTTTTTATTCTGCTCAATCTGCGCCCAAAATCAATACAATTGTGATGATCCAACGCATTGAAGTCAGTAGATCTAACTGAAAGTGCTCGTGCAATCCGGTGCCAATCAGTCTCTCGTTCTAGAGCTTGGGAAACATTAGTTGAACTCCGCTACCGTTTAGACACACACCCTGTTCTCTAGCCCAATCGACAAGCAAGCAACGGATCCTTGGCCTAACATATGTTGCTTAATCTTGGGTAGGACACGACGAATCACCACCACCTCCTTGGACTCTCAGATGTTCGGATCCCCGGGTCTTTCCAGTCCGCAGGACGGACTTTGACCGTTGGCGAATGGGAAATTGCCTGTGGTCGTCGAAAACTCGTCCACCCATCCGGAAGCAAAATGGGACCAACAAGTCGTTGTTGAATTGTTCCTTCCCTCCAATCCAGGAAGTGGTGGTGGCCAGTGACCTACTACATAGAATTGTGTTCTGCTCGCTGAATGGGCTGGTTTCACCTAGGGTTGTTTCCACTTGACGAAGGAAGAAAGTGACCGTTAGGCAGATATGCCATGCACATTTAAATGGAATTCTGTTTTAAGCTTCAGTCTGAAAATACAATTGGAAATACAGTACTTGTCAACGACACATTTAACCCTATCAGTAAAAATAAAGATCGAGACAAACTTGTGAACGAAACGAAACCAACATCAGTTCAGTAGATGAGTAGCCATCGAGCATCTGCCAATCGTTAATTCTCAATCTACGGTATAAAAAGACACTGAGGTTCAAATGTGGCATTTGAGTAGATGAATATGCGTAGTTGAATGATTTTTCTTTTTGTACATGTACCTTTTTCAACTTGGTTAGTTCAGGTCAACCTCATAAATTGGGAAACGTGTCAACGCCTCAATTCAAATCTACCGTTTCTCTCCTCGGCGGGTCCGCTTTCGTCATAAAACCAATGAGATTCAAAAACCACATTCAGTCCTCGCTGGATGCCCAATAAAATGGTCCAGGAGGCATATACTTAATCATATTCCCTATAGCTACAAATAGCAGCGTTTCCAATCGAAAGTCTGCCGAAATGGCCAAAAACCTGGACTTAATCTTACCTAAAAGGTCTTGAGATTATCTTTTGTTCAAGTTTCATCATGTTGGATGAACCTAACCCGGATTTGCATTGATTCTAAGACCAAGATTGAACATTGAGCCGACCTGGTTCTTTTTCAATCCGGTAGCTTTGTATGAATGTGAAATAGAAAGGAGAGAAATATTTCGTTGGCTGGAAGATTAGCTTGTCTTATTCAAAGCCATTTTTTGTCACTAGTCTTTTACGACTTTTAAATGGACGAAGCACATTTCCCGACTTTAAACAGCGTCCCCTGAAACCTCGAGTCAAGACTGACGAGCACCTCCAAACCGTCGGGCTCAACCTAGTGAAATTTGACTTTGAGATTGTGGCAATCAAACGGCAGAAATTTCAAAAGCGTTTTTCTTTCCAGGCAGAGTAGTCCCGAACGTGAATCTTTAGCGCAAGCATTCCACCTAAATTTCCAAATGAAATAAGCACATGTGGATTCGAAATAAACTCTACGTCCCCACTATAATGGTCGAATATGCGGCTCCTAGACATTGGCACCCCAATCATGAAGGAGTCATTGCGTTCAAAGTATGATTCACTTAACGTCAACCTTCAGGCCTCAACCTAATTATTTTTGAAAAATACGTAAACATTACGTAAACGTTCAGAGCTTCCTACAACAACGAAGCAAGCAAGAAAATGGCCGCATCGTGAATACGGTAAGGAACAGAGCTTTTTTTTCAGGCCTGTTTTCACCGGAGGCTTTCCTCTTCAGGTTGGATGCTACCAATAAAGGTCATTGGCCTTTGAAGAGAAAGTTCCTCCTACAGGATGAAGCGGCCTTTCTGCTTCCTCCTCCTACTCTTCATTTTCTCTTCCCTCTTCTTCCTCGACTACTCGTATGTATATCTAGAGTACGGCCTTTGGTGCTTCCTCTCCTCTTCTTTTTAACAGTTGTCTGCTTTGACTCCGTTCGTCCTTCAGTTCAGTCAGTGAGCCTTTCTATCTTGACCAAGCTGTTCCAATGGAACTCTGACGATCACCTTTGTTTGCGTAGTTTGGATAGAAAAAAAATGAATTGGATCGGAGCCAATGCGTCACCTTCATGTAAGGCTGACCAAGTCAACAACCATCTCCTACGTACGCCATTGAACAACCTTCATCATTTTTACACAAATGCATAAGAAGGTAATATGTTATGGTCCTGGGTTTGTCTATTGGCTTTGGGTGCAACTTGGTTTCCCTTGCAATGCCTTCATTTGGCTTGAAGATGTCCAAACAAACGAAACGCTTTCCATTTCATTGGGGAACGTGGTACCTTGAAAGTGAGATGTCAAACGCTTTTCAAAGGAACCCTATTCAATGTGCATTTCCAGCTGGTCGTTGTACCACGCTTCAAGTTCAAGTGGCTGTTTTTAGCACAAACTATATCTCTCATGTGCTGTTCTCGCTTTGAATCAGACTCGCCCGAAAGTGGGCTTGGAAATGTTCATCCTTTGGAACTGAGATGACAGCCAGATGAATGAGTGCCAAGACCTGAGGCTGTTTGCCATTTCAACTTGATGGCAACGCCTTTGTTCCATCCAATGCAAAGAGGACAAGAACTGGACGGACCCTCGTGTCTGTCCACTTTCATACTTTGGCAATTTCAGAAGCAGGGTGTGCATCTCAAATGACGCTTATGTTCAGTACAATTGGACGACTACGAACTCCGTAGACTATGCTATCTCAAAGCCATGTCGCACTTGAGTGCAACTGGGATGAATTGAACTGCCAAATCTTTCGTAGCTTTTGATCAGATATTTCTTGCTTTTAGCAATTATAAAAGTCAATGATATAGTGGGTAAGAAACATTCCCAAAAGGCCAAAAATGAAGGGCTCTTCATCCAGGGGTCTATCAAGGATGGTTTGCCACAACCAGTTTCCTGAGTCCTTAGTGCTGAATGAGAATGGAAGAATCAATCAACAACCACTCGACATCGTTTCCCCCTTGATGAGAAATTCAGCTGCCATGGCTGATTCAATTTAAGGGTGGCCAAAGTTGGCCAATACGAAGTCAACTCGTGTATTTGAAGCCTCAACGTCTAGAGGTGTTCAAGGGGGTAGGTTAGCCTAGAACGCAGACTTTTCGCAGAAGTGTTTCTTTTTCCATGAAATCCTGCCCACCGCAAATTCAGTTCTTGCGGTCCATTTCTATTTCGCGACCACCACTTCGCCAGAACTAGCCACACAACGTATGTAGTTTAACCGCCCCAATTCCAGACAGTCAGACTACTGATGCAGGAATACAAATGGGAAACCGCCAAAAATGTGCAAATTCATGGAAATGGAAGAAGGAAGGGTAGTCTCGGTTGATGTCTTGTGGCCGGAAGGTTCTCAAGAATTGCAATGGAAACTGCGGCCAATTCCGAAGATAATTTATTGACGCGCCGGATGGCCGATTGGCCGAAGGGCGACAAACTGGCTGTCTAAATCGATCGATGGATGAATGGATGGAGAGATGAGTTGAAAACGACAATTGGAAACTCATGAGATATTGATGAGCAGGAACGAACGGATGGAGCACTTGGGAGGGTCCTCAGTGGGATGCTACACACAATAGGTAGGTATAGGTATTAGGGCACACGCGTGCACTCGGCCGGCCTTCATTGCTCTCAAGGACGAGAGAAAATCGGGAAGAAGGGTTCACGGTTCAGAAACGAAGGCATTGACCCCAGTACCACTTCGGCTTGATTTCTTGAATTGAGCACATGGTGTTCACTAGATGGAAGCATCATGGCCTACATTGTAGTATAGTGTGTTGGATAAGTGGAGACGTTAAAAAACAAACAAAAGTATGCGAGAAATCGAACATCAAATTTTGATTCATGGCTAGTCAGTCATAGTGTTTCAGAAGTTCTAACAAAAACATTGGCCTCCCTAGCTTTCTCTCCTTGGTTCCAGTAAGCAAGGAGGGCGGAAGAAGCAAAAAAGACGCACAATTTGGACAGATCGTCGGGCAATGAGTTTAAGGCCAATGTGGCTTGGATGACACAAATGTCCCTAAATCTACGTGTGACCCGGAAAGATCTAATCGCTTTAAAAACAACATCGTTTCAACCATGATTCCATGGCATATCAATTTTGAAGTTGCCGTTCTTTTCATAAATTTCAAAGAAATATGATACTTGGCATTAAAGTGTGTGAAGAAGCATCCATTCTTCCTCCTCACCAGCTCAACAAATGTCAATCGAACGTTTCCATCTTTGTAGAAATTATTTAATTCTCTGAAACCATTTTCGCCCATTGCCTCCCTTAGGACTGTCCATCGTTTATCAAAACACAGACTTCTAGATATATGGACTGCGAACGGAAGCAAAACTTCCTTACCTCTTAAACCGTTCATTTTATTCTATATAAGCAGATCATTCGACCACTAGATCTGGTTGAATAGATGAACTTGTCCAAATTTGAGCCCAAAACTATCTACGTTTCTGATTTCATTACTTCACTTCGAAAAGTGGCTTAGAGCTGCTATGATCAAGAGCAATCCGAATTGACGGACAGCTCG
The DNA here is from genome assembly GCF_007210705.1 of Tigriopus californicus. NCBI lineage: Eukaryota > Metazoa > Arthropoda > Copepoda > Harpacticoida > Harpacticidae > Tigriopus > Tigriopus californicus. The sequence continues at coordinate 15,639,549 of NC_081448.1, forward strand.
TTCACAGTCCCTATGTCTAGTAGTCTGTGTACCACATGAACAGTTTGCTCTAAAACAACTCAATAGCCCACCGTGTGTACAACCAGGACTCTCAAAGAAGAACAGAGGGAATGAGCAAAAATAGGGCCAAACAAGTTTTCTGCACAGTTTTGCTCTCGCATCGTCGTCGATCGAGCTCGTGCGGGTAGGTTGGCTGATCTGTGTGGTGCCAAACGGAACGACTTCGAGACAGTCTCCAACATGACGTGGAGCCAACCTAAACGGGATCGACCCATTTATCAGACCCCATATTTCTCCTCACTTTGAAGCTCTCGATTTGGTTGGTTCCAAAGAGCACGACGGGACAGGAAAACAGCCTCCACAGAGAGCCTGCCTTGCAGCCTGACCTTGGCCAAAACTGAGCCGATTCTTCGGCTTCGATTCTTGGACTCCCACGATATCGTCCATTTCGTCTTGATCATCATCATTCCCAAGCTTACTTACCCCACCGGCCCTATGATAAATGAGGGGATGATTTCTTAAAGTGTTTCGTCTCGCTGTTTCTCTTTATAGTGTGAGTCAGTTCTCCGAGTGATTGTCAAGCTTTCTCACAACAAGACCCAGTGCCAGTTGTAGTAGTAGTACTAGTAGTGGTAACATTGCTCCCCACTTTCCCCCCATGCACCCATCCTTTCACCGTTGCTTCTTCGTTCTTTGTGGATCCTCCTCGTTCGTTCCTCATTCATCTCCTGCGAAATCTGCCGGGCCAAAGGACGCGCACAAAAAGAGGTTGTTGATGTTATTGGTCGAGTGCAAATTCAAGGAAAACGGAGGGGTCGACTACTTTCTTGGGCTGACTGGCTCGTCTTGCTCGTCTTGCTCGTCTAGCTCACACTTGTGATTGCTGAAATAAGAGGAATTCGAGGTTAATCAATCCAGTCCAAGTCCACTCGCACAATGACACCTGGTCAGGGCAAGGAAGAGGACTGAGGGAGGATAGAAATGGGGCAAGCAAGATGAAGACACAAATGAGGCATAGTTGAGGTTGCGCATGGTCATCCAGGAAATTCCTCGCCAACCCTTTGGAGACGAGTGAGCATGAAGGCCATCTGTTCCTCTCATGAAATCTGCTTTCAAAACAACGACGACAATTGTGCGTGATTCTGACAACTTCCTCAGGAATCATAACGGCACTGTCCCCCATACTCCTGATTTGATCTGTCATCCGTTACCAATTCTCCATGCTCCATCCATCCCCTTCCTTGATGCTCTCTACCAGTATAACATAATGAGCTAAAGATACAAAACACGGCATAAAACTGAACATCAGAGCAATCCCGTCTAGAACGTATATGTAGTGATTCAGCCGACGAATCCAGCCAATCCGTCTGTCCTTCCCACTCTGTTCCTCTGAAGAATTGATCGAGTTGAAGTGTTGAAGCCAATTCAAGGGAATCAAATGACCCATATCGGCTTGACTGCAACATCATATCGGCTGTCGGATTGAATTTTGTGCTCACCTTTTTGAATTGAATCGTTCTCCCTCATCGTCACCGTTTAACGACGACGAAGTGCTTGATAGCCCATGTTGTAGGCCTCATTTGGCATTGAAGGGCTTTATCGGTTCCAACCGATTAGTCACCACCAGTATAGAACTTTTCCAAAGGGGAAAGAAGGCATGGATGGCTTCCAAGTGGCATTGAAGGTTCAATAACCAATGGGAGCAAGGCAGATTACGATCAAGTCAAATTTTGGAATCTCGTCAATCACGATTTCATTCGTTGGCATTGATCTTATCGGAGAGGACATTTTCCTGGGCCATTTCCCTTGTATGCATGAACTAGCGGAATATGATCATGATTCCCCGTGATTAGCATTTCGTCCTTGATTTACCATGTGACTATCATATGGATACATACTCGGAGGTTGTACGTAGGTAGAGTGGTGACTAAAATTACTCTTGCCAGCCTACCTGGATGACCATGGACGTCCAAACCAGGGGCGTCCCTTCTCCAGCGCGTACCTCCTATATTCTATCCTCCCATCTTTTCCCGACTGTCATCTCCGTCCAGGTGGGAAAAGTGTTGAGCTGGCTAGATTTTCCAATCAGATGGACCAAAAAAGCCTTGCCGGTTAAAGTACATGAACCCTGGATGGACAACACGTAATGAAACGTAGGCAGACCGAAGTTGAAGCAGAGATCCATTCTCCTCCTCATTTTGGGGGCCATTCTCTCCGATATTTTAGTGAGGATCTATTGACCGAGACAATCAATGGTGACAACTCAGATCCAATCCCCATATAAAAGATACAATTTTGTACACAGTTCAGTCATAACAGGCGGAATACCATTTGATTCCCGGTCCATCCCAGTTGTGGACTCCAAAGTGGAGTCCTATAACGAGAGATTGACTCACTCGGCCATTGATCTTGGCCCCTTGGTTGGATATCTAGCCGTACTAGCCGTGTTATAGGACTCTACGGATGTATGTACGATGTACTCGTATTCTCGTGGTCGGGTACGATGGGGCGGGGAAGAGTTGGACAGTTTTTGAAACCTCGCTATAATAGAATGGAAAAAGGAGTTTGTAGCTCGTCAGTTTAATGAGATTATCGGGTTTAGGATCTGGAGTGATAAAAATACCATAAAATGTCACCCCAGGATCAACAGTCGGACCAACAGATTTTACACTTTCCTCAGTCCCGTCAGTTGTGCAGTGCTGTGCGCTGTAGTCCCGTTAAGTGTATTGTAGATCCAAGCCAGAGATCATCAAAAGTGGACAATGGAAGGGTTGAAAAAGGAAATTAATGCCTCTTCCCTTGGAGGTAATGAAAATTCTCCGCTTTCTTTGTTATTCGGTTTACTCGAGCACTAGCAGTACATTGTACGAACACTTGAAGGCCAGTACGTACAATAGATAGTATGTACGAGTATGTACGTACGTACAGTACATCCTACTTACATACTATGCAGTGTGTGAGAGAGTCTGTGAGGGAGACAAAGCACGAAATTGGGCCGGAGATCTGGAAGATGGTGAACGGTTTGGGGTCACGTCCCAGGAAATGGGACGATCTCGCCGAGGATTAACAGTAATTAACCAAAGACACCCGCAAGGATCATCCGAGGGAGCACAAAAAACCACTGATCAAGCACAAAGTTAGGAAGACCCGCTTTCATAATGTACTGGGCAATAATGTGCTTTTTTTTTGCTTGAGAAGCTTATTGCGATTTGATCTGAATGAAATGACATCCGTGACGACGAGACTGGAATCTGGTTGGTGTTAATGAAATCAGAGGAAAAAATTATTCATGAGAAATCGGAGTGGTTCTTGCGTGGCAAGCGTCAATCCACACTTGGAATACGGGGTTCGAATCAAGACCCAAGCCACTCACGGACCGAGCGACTCACTCACGGAGAGGGCTTTTGTTTGATGATTTCATATTCATCATGGCATCAGTTTGACACCACCAGACATACGCGTACAGCCATCCTCCTATCCAGGATAAGTTCTTATAATGAATGCCAAATGATGGCCGGGAATTGTGTCTCACGCTTTTCATCATCCTGAAGGCTCACCGACGGAAGACGAAGGATAACGACAGCAAGAAAAAGTCCTCTCAAAAATGAATGTAACGCCACATAGTCAAGAATTGAAATTGTAAATGAGCCAAGGGGTTCAGTGAAGAAGATCCCTCTAGTGAGACTGTCTGAAAGCCAAGGTAGATCCAGTGTTCACAGTACAGTACATAAAGGATAAGAACTATTTAACCCTGTGCACTGGAGCTATTTCATCTTGCTTTTTCGGCTTTTGGAAGGGTAACGAACGGGGTAATCACAATTTGGATAATTGTGAGAAATTGGCCTGGGGGCTTGAAATGACATACTCGTCTTGTTGGTTGCCACTCCCACCCCAACATAAACTATTGTACTATTGTACCACAGCACTGTATAGAATGTGGACTCTCGACAAAAAGGTCAAAGGTGATGGTCTGCCCTCTTGCGCAGTTATAATTCCATCTCATTTCAGGGACGGATAGATCATTGGAAGATATTTACGAGTACGTTCAATAGCTGTCATAGATGTCAACTCGTTGTTGTGGTACGATTTTCGCTTCAATTGAAATCCCATCAAGTTCCAGCTTCCCGTCTGTTCCAAGTTAGTCTCCGGCCCACTTAAAGTGCTCAATTCGAGCAATCCATTTGCTTGATGCGTATTGGCAAACAACCTGATTCGTTCTTTGAGATTGATGTGACGTATTTGTTCTCGGCTGAATCTTCAGATGAATTAACAACCATTCGCTGGGCTTCGACAACGATGCACTTTTGGTATAGCTTATGTTATTTTTAACAGATGTGCTTTAAGAATGCGATTTGGATGAGGAGTCTCAGAGAACGCAAAAAAATCTGCGAAAAGAACCCAATGACAGACAAAACAAAAAGTAACTGTTTTGTATCACCATGACGCAAAAATTGAGAGTGGCCAGTCTGCTGCTTATCCGGAATTTAAGGATACATTTTGGAGAGCATATTTCTGATTTTTGTTTTTCATGGTCTCGTATTAATAACCAGCTTAGACGGTTGAAAACAAACGATTCTTATGCATGAGTGGATTAGAATTAGTTGATCTTGAGCAATGCTATCGCATGTTTAAAAATGACATTGTCAACACTATCGATACTGTGCATTAATCCATCTTTGTTTTCGAGAAGCCCAAAGCCAATGTAGGAAGCCTCACGGGAAACCCTAAAATTCAGTTTTGATCCTCTTTTTCTACCTTCGGCAATCTAGACGTCCTTGACTCGGGGTTTCACTTTTTCGTCGTATTTCTACCGAAATGCATTTATGGCCGTCTCTCGCTTGAGAAAAGCAGACGGTTTCGCTGCTACAAAAGAGCTGAAAGTTTGGAGTGATTTCGTGCTCCTTTTTTATCCGATTTGTACTCTGTCATCTCATTAGCTCTCGAGATAAACGTAAAAGGGCCCCGAACCCATGTTTTTAATTTCCAAATTACTCGCAACCAATTATCTATTGTTGGTCGAACCCATTCAAACATTACCCAGGGCTCAGTTTGACTGTGTCATGGGACTTTGTCATCACTTATCACTCACATTATTGTGAGCGTATGTAACCAAACTCACTTACGGCTAGATGTGGGTAATAAAAAAAAGCATTCAGCATTCAGCATTCTAGTTGAGCATTGAGCAATTGAGGACAGTACAGCTCTCTCTCTCTCTCACTCTCCAGCATCCACCTGTTCTCATTGTATCATGTGCTTTACCGTAAGTGCTGACCGGAAGAAGGTGTCTGGTTTTAAAGATGTCAAGTTAAGTGCATTACAGAACTACCAGAGAGAGCACGGCTATCATGACATGAGGCATTTTTTTGCTCGCTTGGCCAAAATTAGATTCAAGTTCGAGGTCAATGACTAATCTTTGTTTGGATGCTTTTATTAAGCTTTGTGTACTTCTAGACGGAGCGATCAAACCATAGACAGTTTATGGGGTGACATTGGGATGTTTCCTTCAGTTTACCGTTATTTTCATTTTCATGTCTTTGCTCTCATCGTTTACGCGAAACCCTGACTCTTTACATGCCCTTTCATGAACCAGAATGTTAAATTACTTAACTCGAGTAATTAGCCAATAGCTTCTCATATCCTTTACGTTCGATAAACGCTCTTTCAAGTTTGTCCAGCATGCAAACTTTTATCCGTCCTTTTTGGGCATTTCTAGTTTTAGGTATAATTTCACCGGCGAAGAAGTTGTAACATCTCACACCAATAATAAGCAAAGCTCTAAATTTCTTAGTACAATTTGCTGGGAAAGGATGATGGCAGAAGTTTTAGTGCGCTATCAAGCACCCAGTACACTAGTTTGTGTATCATCATTATTTGGATATGATAGGCAAGTGTTTGGAATTTTATCCTGGTAGGTTTTGAAAGGTCTCCCACCAACGTTTGTGATGTACTCATTGTGTCATAATGTTTATAGTAATGTCTTGATCAAGTCTGCCATCTCTGAGCGTATTCTCTCGTTTCTACGTTTGTTCGTCCGCTTTCATACGAGGCACAGACCTCCGCCCATTGAATGAAAAGAACAATGCTGCAGGCATGCACTCATGCATGCCCAACTCGTTCTCGTCTGAGTTTTGCTGCATCTTCATCATCATCATCATCATCATCACCATCGCTTCTATGATCAAAGTGGACGGACGCACTGGGAGTGGCGTTAAATACGCTCAACTGACTAGTTGGCTGAGTAGCTGAGTAACTGACTGGTTGAATGGCTGACTGAGGGAGAGTGGAGGTGCATGCAATGCAAGTGAGGGCACTCCGACTGCATTTATTTACCCATTCCAGACGAACCTGTCGACGTTTTGTTGACTCGTAAAGTTCCAGACGTCGTTGCCATCGTTTCATTATTCGAACTTACCTCGACTTGGTTGTTATTGCCGTCTTCTTGTTCGTCTTCGTGGCCATAGACAGTCATCAAGTTCTTTATCTCGTCCGTCTCCGTCTTAGCTCAGTTAATGCCGTCGTACCACGTAGTATAAATGTATGTATGTATGTATGTATGCTGCTTGTCGTTTTGTCCATGCATTCAAGTAGCAGTAACAACAGGGGCAGAAGTCATCATCGAAAGGAAATCCGGGACAAAGAGCCGCTTCACACCTTGCCCGCTCGAAATTCAGCTAAGACATCGCACATTGGTGGATAAGATCACCGTAGTGGCCATGCAACGAGGCACATTGGAAAACCTGATGTCTGTCTTCCACACAACATTGACAGACCTTCCTTCCCCCAGCCCTTTGGGTTAAGATTGCTCAAAAATCGACCCTCTTAAAGAGATTTAATATTTCTCTCAGAAACAGAGGAACCAAACCAGGTCAAATGCAGCAGCTTGGCCTAAAGTAAGTCTGCTAGTAACTGGAGAGCAGGAAAAAAGAAAGCGACTCCCCATGGTGATGGGGTAATGGTTGAACAAATGACTCGTCGTCTACCAGGGTTGAAAATACGTCGTAACAGTCTACCATGGCCATCTCCGATTCAGCTAGACTTGAGCCGCACTCACTCGCCATTTTTGAGTCCTTAAAGGCGTTCGTTCGTAGCTCGGGCTGAACTGGAACCGGGTGTGTCATGGATGGGTGTGAGTGTGCGTGTACGAACACGTATGTGGTTGGTACCATGGACCATGAACACTTGCATGCTTCTTGCACTTGGAAGAGTGCAGCCTGCAAAAGGAAGAAGAAGAGGGGGCTCTTCACTATGTTTGCAGCATGTGTCGAGCTTGATGACTGAGTTATTCTCGCCTCGATCGATGGGGTCATGGCCATGGAGATCCCAGAGATTGGAACATTCGAGGAACGCGTCCAGGAAATTTGTATCGCCCTTTATCGGATGAGACATCCGAAAGCGCTCCCATGATCGTTCCATTTGAAGTAAACACTGTAATTAGGCGGCATAATCAATCCAAGTGTCAAAAGTGGGTGCGGCTGCAGCATGATAATCATATCAATACAAATTGTTTTTGACGACGACAATGATGAGGGGAGGGGTCTTTCCATCTCACTTAAAATCGGAATATTTTTCTTTCAAAAGTTCGTCGTCGTCGATTTTGTTATGGATTTGTGAATCGGCCAATGTTAGATTGGACTAGTACATACAGTACATACATAGTTTTCAAGGCGACCAACCCTGAATGGGTCGAGTTGTTCAGTCAATATACTGTATACGAGGGGGAAAGGCCAGCAGGCTGCTGCAGTTTTCTTTCTTCTTTTCCCATTTTCTTTCTCTCCCTCTCTGCCTCTCTGCCTCTCTTCCTTCCTCCATCCCTGTCTTTCTCTCTCTTTCTCTCAGTCGCACCAACTGTCTTGGCGGGCCAACCAACTCTGTTCCACTGAATGACCAATGACCAGACTATTTGGATCCTTTCATGTGAGTGCATCACCGACAACATGGTTAGGGAAGGATAACCCGAATGCAATCGCGAGTTGCATGCTAATTCCTCAGTAGCATGGCATTTTCAATATAAACTTGAAAATCGGCTGTCTCATTTTAAGGGCCTCTCGTGTCTGGTTGTGTTGCATTGCGCTGTATGCAAGTCCATTCGTTTTTCCTTGTCGTCTCCATCCTAGTCAGGCTTGTCGATCCCCGGGTAACCAAGTGAGTGAGTGAGTGAGTGAGTGAGTGAACCGAGTGAATGCTCCACCGAGTTCAACAACCGGTCACCAGACAGTAACCCAGACGTTCAGACACACACACACACACTCACTGACACAGGGAATGGAGGAGGGATACGAAGACTGCAACTCCTCGGCTAATCCCAATGCTCCTCCATCCGTCCATCCATCCATTCTGAGGGCTTGTACGTACGTATGTACGTACGTATGTAAGTAAGTAAGCAAGAGTACGCACGGTGAGTGGTGTGTGCTTCTCTAAGTGCAGTCAACGTCCAACCCCAAGTCTCTTTTTAGTTTCCTAGGCTACTGCCCTATCCTCTGGCCCAATCGGGTTGAGAGTACGCTGTGTGCGGATTGGAGGGAACCGACCAAAGGGGAACGAACCATCTACTGAGGGCACTTACTTACTTGGGCTCATTCAACTATTCTTTAGACTCTTTGTCTGCTCTCGCTTAAACGACGAAGGGACGCACGCACGCTCATGTGAATGAACCGGCAGCGCGAGCATTCACACATGCATATACGCACACACACACACACAAGTACGGATGGATGCAGCTGCATGCGCAACTGCATGCAGCATGGCAGGCGTTTCGTTCGAGTGTAGGGTTAAACAACACCTCGAAGGGAGGAAGAATTGGAAGAGGCCAAAAGAGGTTGATGTCTGAAAAAAGGACCAAGTCACTCGGGAACCCAAGCTTGGGCTTCGGCCAAAGGTTTTCGAAGAGAAATCCGCTGGCTGCTTGGGTCTCTCGGTTTTCCCGATGACAAAAGAGCACTAGCACGGCTACAGTGTCAGTACTGCATATGTGCCGTTGAGAAGCCAAGCAAGCTCACAACTCTCCCCTGTTTTCTTTTTTGAAAGATTTTAAACTCTTTTTTTTTCATTGCCAAAGATGGAATGCAGACGGATGAGGAGTGTAACTAACTACAGAACATCCGTATAGTACGTACGTATGATGATTGTTCATGTTGTAGGAAGTGCCGAGTCAAAGGGGGAGGGAGAATGGGGAGGATGCATTATTCTTCCCAATGCAGGCCACGAGGTTCCCCAGTAGGGAGATGCATGCAGCAGGGAGACAACGACGACATGTCAGCAAAAACTTGGAAGGGAAGCCGAGGGTGCAAAAGGGGAGAAAGGGGGAAACTGCAGACAGAGTGCATCGTGTACTGGGGGTACCTCTTGTATGTATTATAGACGCAAGCACATCATGCTAGGAAAAAAGATCCAGACGGATGATGGTGGCACCCAATGAGATGAAGTTCCATATCCCAGACAACGACAACAACGACAACAACGGCAACGAGAACCGCGTTTGTTGGTAAAGCCCCCTAACGACGCTAACGACATTGGATGGTAGTTGCACGTTGCACTTGTCGATCCGTTTTTGTGGCTGGGTCGGCGCAGCCAGGCATTGGGAGATGCATCAAATCACTCCGGATCTTTGCCCCACATCCCCCGAGCATATATTCACCTCTCAACTTCTTTTTAGGTACATCGTACATATACGTGTGTACTTGTGTGTGGGACAAACCGAGAGAACAAACCTGCCTACTTCAATATTGTAATGGAACCCATAAATCTCTTTTTATGGCTGCCTTGCATGTGCAATATCACATTAAGAGAACGCAGCTGCATAGCACCCCAATTACAGCAAATGCAGTCTAGTCATTACCGGGTACTCGTAGAAATAAAGGGCTTCAGGAGATTTGGATGATCCAGCCTTGAAAACTCATTCTCGACTTGTCAACAACCTAGGGACAAGAAAATTCCAAAGCCATTCCGTTAGAAATACAATTAATTTCGCCATTTAATAATAGCACTGGGAAATTTAGAATCGGAAAAAATGTAGCCCAAAAGACCAGTCTTGTGCCGCACATTAGTCATCATGCATTTATTCCATGACTGTTACGGATATGATTCACTCCATAATAAGGAACTTGTTGTTTACCGACAATAGATGCAACTTAAAGGCTTGCTGTGAAAAATGATTTCATTTTTTAGTTCTTTCCACATGCATCCTAATCAAAAGGTTGTGACGAGCCAACGGATATCTAGATTAAATATATTGACCTTTTTGGATTAGAACCGTTTGATGTTGGTTAAAGATATAAATGCTCACGAATGGAACCATAGCCCCTTGTACCCATAAGGTTTTCATGAAAAATCATTTTGTCTCACTTTTTCCGACGTCCACTGTATACTACTAGTGTGCCTTTACTGTCACTTCGTATATGTACTTGTGGCATAGAGCCATCCCTAGGAGTCTCACCACCACCAATACAGTACAGCAGTATCAGTATGTTTGGCTGCTACTTGTGCAAGCACATACGTCAGAGTCATTTATTATTAGTCAAAGTCTGACTTTGCGGTGAGAACTTAAATCTGACTCCCCTTAGGCTAACCAGCCAACACCATCAGCTAGCTAGCTAGCTAGGTCCCCACTACCCACCCGGGATGAACTGATAAATGTGGTAAAGTCAGGGATCAGAATACATAATCCCACCATTCCACCATCATGGAGGACTGACTCCCTTCTAGCGTCTTGCACTCACATGAACAAGTTCGTTGGTTCGTTTGCCTCAACGATTCATCCCGGACGGAGACGGAGGAGGAAGTCGACAATGACGTTTTCGTCACTTCTCTCGATGTTCGATGTTCCTCGAGCTTGAAACAGAACGAAAACGAGACTGCACCTAGAATGGAGCGATTTGGTACGGGCTCATCATCGTTATCATCATCGTCATCATCAAAGTCGTCCTCGACGTCATCAAGAACCCCTCTTGCCCCTAGTTTCATACGGGCCAGGGTATGAATTCTCCTCGCCTCATTCCCCATTGACTTGAATGGCCAATGACATCCAGGAAAAGAGCGAATAAAAAGAAATTCGGGCCGTTTTGTTGCCGTCTCATCTTCATGCTGACCTCGTCGCTCTGCTTTCTGGTCGTCTTTTATCCTCGAATCCATACGCATTCAGCGTGTATCTATGAGATGGTACATACGAGTTCGAGATTGGTTGTTCGCTCGCTCCAAAATGGAACTGGCATTGATTATCGTGCCACTGACAAAGGAAATGGACCCAAATCGACGAGTCATCCTCCTAATCTTCTCCCCAAAGAAGCAAATGACCCATCATTGATCTAGGTGTGAGATGTTATTGAAAGCCAACCAACCAACCAGCCACTCACACATTCACTCACTCACTCACTCATCCAGCCAGCCAGTCAGTCAGTCAACAATTTCATTCAGACTCAAAGTAGACCTTGTCAGCACTTTTTCTTTCTTTTAAGTCTTTTTTTTTTAACTGGGCTCGACTCTTCTTGTCAGTGCAAGTACCATTACAACATATTTTGAAGTCATGCTCCAAAGTTGAATGCGAACTCCGAAGAATTCAAAGAAGAGATACAAAACGACCAGGTACATATACAATACACAATGTTTAAGGATCAAGTTCAAATCGACAAACTTTGCTTTTAGTTCAGCCAGGATATCAAGGTTGAATCTCCTATCCACTAAGGCTTCAGTCTTCTCCGGCATTGAAGGTCTTCCTACATACCCTGGAAGTGTGGCTTTCCCTCCAATGGCTCTTTCAAAACATGCAATTTTACTATTTTCTCATTGACGGGTGCTATGGTCGAAAAAATGATCCCGTGCATTGGTATTCGTAAGGGTGTGGCTGAAGCGTCGGAATGTTTTCCTTGAGAAAGGTGGGGGAGTGGAAACTGGGCTGACCATCACGCCACGTCTTTTAGTCCAAAAACTTCGAAGGCAGAATGCAAACCCACTCCTTTTAGGGGTACACTCTCTGGCCTTCTATTATTCTACCAAACAATAACCTCCATCTTCAATGCATTCAAACAATAATCTAAAAATAGGAGATATTTCATGACCAGAGCAATACCAGGTCATAAAAGCCTTTTCAATTTCCATGAATTACTGACTACTGAGTCATTACTCGCCTTCACTAATCAAATTCTTAACCAGCCCAACCGAGTAGCAGGATCAGATTTGTTCCCATGCTAAAAAAACAGAAATAGCAACTCCAGACTAAGACTGTGTGGTTGTGTCAACGAAATAAAGAAAAATCAATGCTCGGCCTCAGACGGGCTGACGGAGCGGGTGCATCAGTGTATTGAACAAAGAAAACTCTCCCCTCCCCTCTCCTGCCCTGCCCTGCCCTGCCCCTCCCTCTCTTGCCTCCGCGATTATTCGTTCGCTTCTTTGGGACGGGGAATTTTCCCCCTCGTTCAATTCCTCCAAAAAAACATCGGACACATGCGAGCCGGTTTGTGTATGAGCCGAGAAAGAGTGTATGTAAGGCGTGTACTATGCACTAAAGCCATCCAGTTCGAAAATTTATCCGGGAAACAAACGAACGATTCAGTGGTGCACTTCCAAGTGCACCAGCCCTCACAATTCCAATTTTCTCAATGTAATCCTTCGTGCCGGAATCTATTCAACCATGAAGATGTAGAAGTTTAGGAAAGGAACAAAATTTCGGTTTTTGTCGACATTGAAGTGTTAACGCTCACCATTGTCAACTGGCAAATCTTAATGTTGGATTACATACATTACGAGTCGTTTATAGTAAGGCCTATTTCTTGTTGAAAACATGTCTTTCTATTCGAGCAAAAATCGTAATTCATAGCATGAAGAAAAAAAATACCCTAATCCATTGCATTTTTAAAATTTTAACCGTGCGGGCTCTAACGGTGAAGTGAGTACAATGTGAACGCGCATGCAATGTACTACGTAGCTGTCGATTGCCCTTGGCCTCGGGCGTAGGGACGCCACCATCGCCATCCAAGAGGCCACAGAACCCCCCTCCCTCCTCCACTTCCCACTCACCCTTGGGAGGGGAATCCCCCTCGCTCTTCGTTTCTTGTCTGACTCGCTCTTTTTTGGTGCCACAGACAGAAGGACGATGATGAGTCGAATAAATTTCGAATGGAAAGAAGGGGAACTTGTTCGCTCAGATTGCCCTCTAACAACAGAGACTACTACCCCCTACCCTACGTGCATACACGGATTTAGACTGCAACCGCGCAAGAGTAGGAGGGCGACAACGAGGGTAACCTCGTGTGCTGCATGCAATTGGGGAATTAGGGTGGGCCGTACAATGCATGGCGTTGGTGTAATGAGTGCACTAGATCCATCCACGCCCCCTGACTCGCTGGCTTTCATCTAACCTCGGGAAGGATCTGACGAGAACCTGAATAAGAGGGCAAGTTCCACGTGGCTGATGAAGACAGACTTGTGGAGAGACACGACCACGAGCTAAGAGGTATGTATGATCCCTATGATCCCTGAGCTTGGAGAGATCGATTCTCTTTGTCCCATCCGAGTTGAACTTGAGGGACCGGTGAGGGTAATGTAATTTTTCAATTATCTGTCAGGATGGATTGCATACCAAATCGTTCGAGAGCTCATGGATAGAAAAAAAAATAACCCCCAAGTCACTAACTCACTCCTTACTTCAGACTAATTCTGGAAAGAATTTTGTCAAACAGAAAGTAAAACCTCTTTGTTAATACAGGCATGCAGTATAACACAACTGAATTGAGAAGGGAGGCATGATTTCACACTTCCATCCTATCTGCAAATCTTGAAGTCCGTCTCATTTGGAGCTGAATCTAACGGGACATTTTGAAATGAGAATGGGTTTGAGTTGACATTTTCCTACGCCACCTGCTTCGTCGATATCCTTGAATGTTCTGATTCACTGTACACAAGGCAAATTTTAATTGCACAGGGGGCGAAGAAAATCTTGTAAAATGTGAAGTGATTGAACGTGGCCCATCACTGTCGGCAAAACGGTAACGCAACTTTTTCAAGACGAAAGCTGTAAGTGATGTTTTTACAACACCTTGAACCAAAGCCGAACGAAGAAGGATGGAATATTTTGGTTTTGATGGCCATTAGGGGTGGGTGTCAAAAATGTATTTGTAACACTACCTCCAAGGAATGGAATGGAATGGAACCACCCCATTTCATATAATTTTAGTTGGTTGTGATGGCATGGTCATTTTGGCACGGGGATGCTCGTCAATTTTAGCCCATTGGTCGTCCATTTCACTAATGCATGGAGAGCAATCCTACAATAGTCAGGACATTAAAAGTTAATGAGTCGCTCTCCTTGTCCATTGTCATGGGTCCAGTGACTCCAGTACCACCCTTAGGTATGTTGGTCTGCATTAGGGCGTGACAGTCTATGCCTGCCCACTACTCAGGATGCTCTTGTCCATGGTTCATTGGTTGTCGTCGTTTGGGATTTGGTATGGTTTTTCCACCCTCGTGAAACAAGCGCTATCCTCCTCGGGGTAGGCTGATTTTATTCTTCATTAGAAGGTCATCAAATGGCATTCAAAAATCACTTGAGCAGCACTTGGGAGCGAGCTTATTTTTAGGATAATGTGGACCATTGGGATCCATTCCTGAATAGGACCAGAGCAAATTTGGACGAAGTGAGCGGAACGGATTATTCCCCGGGATCATGCGAGCTCAGCATTACACATACATCCGCTGTATGTAGTACTGTAAATCGTGCGTTCGTTAGTATATGTTCCATCCATATTTAGTGCGATGGATGAAAAGAAGAAAAGAAGACAATCAATATTTGTGAGTTCGAGTGGAAAACGTGGCAACCCGGAAAGCCAGAGAGCAAAAGTGATCTCTCCTCCTTACAGGCTTCAGTTTCATATCTTTGTTCCTAGTCGTTCCCCTCCGTTGTGTAGGGGCTCGACTACGAGGGTTCTAAAGATTCGAAGGTCAAATCCAATCAATATAATCTGTGTCATGTCAGTGTGCTCCACACCAAACAAATCGATGGGGCCACCCTCGGTGTGGATGAATGCCGTCAGCCACCCCAATGGGTCCGACTCCCACAAGAATCTCAAGTATTCAAAACGAATCTCGCTCACACCCCGCAACAACACCAATAGCAACATTTAGAAAGACACCCAAGCTCATGTGGTACGGTGTCATGCATGAGACACCCAGGGTCTACGTACATAGTACATACGTGGTACATAGTGCATAAGTCTTAGCCCGCTCATGTTGCTGGGGTGGGGACTGTAGCTAACCAAGAGTACGTACGCTGCAGTGTGCCTCCATATGTGGAGCACATTATGTGGGTAAAATGAGCCTAATGATAGCTCTCCGCCAGTGAGGGAGAAAAAAAATCCCCCCCAAATTCATATTTGGTGCGGTAAAGCATGCCTATTTCTATGGTAGACGACGAGTCGTTCTGCCTTCTACGCACATAATCCGAGCTTCGATGAGTTCCAATACTTTAAGGGTGAGAGTGCTTTAGTTCAGAGTCCTCGGCATTTTTTGCGAACGCTGTCTCCACTCAATATGAAGCGATGGGACAAATTTGCCCAGGATAAAAAAGACCGCATGTACGTATGCATATTGACTAAGCCAAGTGAAATGGGTGAGAAAACTCGAAGCTACTAAATATGCCTTGAAACAAGATCTCTCGACTCTACATAACAACTGGATAGGATAAGAGCCAAACCATCCTTAGCCAATTCGGTAGATAAAGCAAATGGAGTAGGAAAGGAAACACGTAGAGATACCGAAACCGTCTCATAAAATGGTTAAAAACTAAAAGTAAAACTGAACAAATTCTTGGCGTGGATGGGGATGAATTTCAACCATAAAACCCGAATTGTGACGCAAATGGAAGACAATAGATGGTTGCATTATGATGCATTTGTGGTAGGTATATGAGTACTGTTTCCTTTCGAAATCGCATGCCAAGTTTGAGCCTGCATGTGTGCAGTCACTTAATTGGATCTAGACACTTCACGTGTGTTACCGTAGGTATGTACACTAATAGCTTATGAGAATTCCGTTCAGTTGAGCCAGGCTTCTTTCATCCTTGGCCATTGGGGAATCCAACGGAAGTGGCGCATAAACGCTAATGAAATCTAAAATGCAGATTAACACCACTGACGACAAGCCATCACCCTCGTCGACAGGCTCGTTCCCACCTCATCACCAACCATCCAACCAACCAACCAACCAACCAACCAACCAACCACTCAAAGGGCCAACCACCAACCAAGCAAGCAAGTGAGGTGTTCAGGTGGCAGACAAAAAGATTGTCATCATTATCATCATTAGTAGCACGTCCACGAACGGACTCGAGCCATTAGTCGATTGTAAATTGTCATCTAAACCGATGCATGTGGCAATCCCAGGATCCACCAAAGATCCCGATCCAATGTGGATTTCTGCAGGAATTATTTTTCATACCTTACATAAAAGAGACATTTGAGTGAGTCCCTTTCTTCGATTTGTCCACTCAAGACTCATTTAGGTGAGCACCCACGGTCCTCCCCCCCCACCCGATCTTCTATCCAAAGAAAAGTACCAGACTGACTCGAAAATGGTTCAAATTCAAGAGGGATTTTATGATGAACACAAATGCTCCCATCAGCCGATCAAGTGTTCAGTGAGGCAGGTATTGCATCAAAGTTGGTTTATGGCTTCCATTCATGAAATGAAGTCGCCCTCCATCTGACGCTCTCCTCTTGTCCTCCTTTGAGACCTTCACGATCTTCACGAAGAAAGTTTCATGGGGATAACCTTTGGGTCCCACTTAAGAATCAGGTAGAGATGACCCTGGGTTAATGACAAGGACCACAGCCACGAAACGACTTGCTATCTGCGACCCAACCATACTCATTCAATGCAAGTCGTTTTGCGATCAATATCGAATAGACCGATGAAGATTGGATAGGATTGGTCGTTTGGGCACCGCAATACGTACGTACCGTACCGTACATACTCGTACTTTAAGACGAGGAGCAACTCGCTCGATTCTTGTCGACAATTCCTCCGTCCTTTATGATCTGTTGTTTCCGTCTTGAAGCACTTCAATTAGACATGAAGGACTACTCGTTCATGGCTTTATCACTTTATTGGCATCATAATTGCCCTCAAACGACCCTCGTTGAGCACCTTTTCAGCCTCATTGACGAATCTGTGAAGAATCACTAGAGATGGACGGGTTACTACTACACATGTATTGGATAGGGTGCATTGGTGGAGTAGCATGGCATGTTTGTCTGCACATGCATCGCAGAGATCATTGGAAGTCAAATCCATTTGAAGCCCGCTCGGTAGGTTGAAATTTGAAATGGCCATGGTCGTTGTCGAGGCTTTTGGTTCACCCTTCCCAACCGATGAACGATCGATGCAATGAGCCATGAATGCCGGGATAATAGTAATACAGTAATAACGTGTGGGGTAATAAGCTCTGGGCTCGTTAATGGATTAAGGAAATTCAAGTTTTATCTCTCTCTCTCTCTCTCTCTCTCTCTTTTTTCCGTCTGTCGGTGGAGAGCCATTGACTGAATTGTGGCCGTGGCCGAAGAAAACGCTCATCCGTCTTTCCGTCTTTCATCACAGGACTTGAACCATTAAGATCGCATCCGGTCATGATGGGCCAGTGCAGGCATGCATGCTCATGGATTGTGACTGGTTTAGTACCTCTCTCTCTCTATCTGGTATCACCACTAAATTACGTCCACACATACCCACACACACACACACACATACGCTCAGGTCCATTGGAAGTTCTTGACGAGAGGAGGAGCTCCCGGTTCTCTCAGGATTAGGTGATTAATGGTGAAGGACCACATCAGTACATGAATGTTAGTGCATTACATATGCACTCTACGGTGTACACGCAAATCATTCATTAGCCCCCAAGGCCAGCCAGGCGGAAAAGCCTGCCTATTTAATGTGCACTTACTAATGCAGAATGCAATGAGGTAAGAAATTAAAATTTCATCTCATCTATGGCTTTATACCGGCGGAGTCAGTTGGCCATGAAATCAATTTTCACAATCTCGGCTTTTCTCAATCAATTTTTAACTGGATTATAGTTTCGATTTTTGGGCTCAGCATGTCTCGGCATTGTTCAATCGCGGGCGTAAAAGTAAAAGATCGTCCTGATCTTGATTTGAATGCGATCAGAGGTCGAAAAGCAGATGTCAGCCTCTTTGGGCCGTTCCCTTCGTGAAAGACAACAATAGGAGCAAATTGGTGTGGGTTGATGAAGTCTTTTTTGCCCAATCTCCTCTGACCACGACAAAAAAGGGGAAATTTTTCCCACATCAAACAAAGGGATTCCGCCACATTTTTTCCAGAGTCTCCCAACCTCGCTTCTATTTTCGAACCCCTCCATAGAGTGGAGGAGGAGGAGGAGGAGGTGGAGGAGGAGGTCCTTCCTTTGTTCGCCCAAACAGAATCCAATTTCGTTGCTTGAGAAGAAGAAAGAAATTACAAGGGGATTACGCGATCATTGCGAGGTTGCTTATTTGCACATGGATCTGCTATCAAGTAATCATAGTGATGATAATACGCAAAGATGGAATTGGGAGAGAAGATTGCGAGAGAAGATGAAATCTACGAGTTCCTTGAAAAAGCAAGGGGTGGGGCAAGGCTAACAAATCAAAGGAAGCAAGGTTCGGTGGTTCAAAATTCGAATATATATATGTTGGAACTTGAGCACTCATGTCGATCTATACAAGTGATATTCAACTCTGATAACCGTAATGCCCAACGCCATCCAATGGTTTACGTGTGCATCAATCTCATTTCCATTTGAATGGTCAACCACCAACCCGGATCGGCCTCTACGTAAGTAAAACGAAGGCGACGTAGAAATGAATGCAAGCCAAAAGTATCTCGATTTCCTCTCCGAATGGAGCTAGAAATGAAACCCAATTGGGAATTCCTTTCACAATCATCCACTTTGCGTTTTGAGACTCATCTTGGCCAGTGGTCCTTAAGAGCCGGTAGTCTTGTGGGAGATTGTATTCAATGACATTCATTAAATGCAACTAACCCTGGTTCATGAGAGAATATAAGGTCAAGTCTCTACTGATCTACTGTACGTAGTACGGTATTGACGTAGAGTGAATGCTCGTAAATGAAGTGCTTCTCGGAGCGGAATTTCTAGAAATTAAGAACGACATGGACGACAAATCGATTCCGAGGATGCAAATGTTCGAGATAAAAAAAACCCGACCACAAGCAAACAAAGAGATTTTTACGTACACAAATACATGGCGACGACGATTCGACGACACACGGGGTTAATGACCTGATTACCTCAAAAAATGCACCGCCCGAGTGCGCCCTTCCCATTTACGTCCGTCCGTCCGTCCATCCGTCCTTACGAGTATATATAGTACAGTTGTTCTAATGCACACGCTACATGGATCATTTCGGCCTTAAGACATCTGTTAAAGTCCGGAATAAATAAAACACTTATACACACGTACACCCACATCCAAGGTCCAAAGTCGCCGATTCCAAAGTCGTGGCTGTCAAGAACATCTCCCTTCTCCCCCAGAGCATTCTGAGCGTTCAGAGCATTCAGAGGAGAGGGGCCCATGTTTGCGGCCTTTGTCGTGCCCGATTTCCCATGGAAAATGACAGTTTCATTAAAGCAAACATGATCTGCTTGTTAATGGCATCAGCAAGAGTTTCGGGATCCTGGAAAACTCGAAATCTGAACGAGGGCGCCATCTTTGGGGTGGTTTGTGCACTTTTGCCTCCTAGATCCGCCCTTGCGCAACAACAACAACAACAGCATCGATAAATGTATGGTTGTAGGGCAATTCATGAGGAACTAGGGTTTCTTTGAATGTAGGGTTGATCCAACAAAATTGATACATTGTCATGAATCATGACTTATGATCCAGACCAGCAAAAAAGCCAAGGTTCCCTTTTTGGTCGAGCGAGGATTGAGAGAACTTTCGTTTTTTCCTCTTTCCCTCTTTCCGTCTGTCCGTCCAACCAGCGAGAGTGACTTGGGTGCATTGACTTCTAGGTCTTTGCTCCTTGCTCCTGTCCTCCTTTCGCTCTTCGAAGAAGAAGCAGAGATCATACACGAATAGGTAGGTGGTACACATGGATATTACTACTGCTGAGCACTTACTCACCACTCAAGCAGAGAGTGTATGTGCTCTTCGAGTGTCCACTCTTCGTAGCATCGTGGGGGCCCGCGTGCAGTATTTTCAAGACGACAACAACGAACACTACTGCTACTTACTCATCAGCTTGAACAAGTAAGGCCCATCCTCCCTCTATGCATGTAGGAGCGAGTCTCTATCCATTCATCGTTCATCCATATGGTGTCGTTCGTCCCTCTACACCACCACTCTGTGTGTCTGTGTGTGTGTGTGCGTGCGTCAGTAATAAGAACAGTTCAAGGAGAGGCGAAGGGCGAACTTCACTTATCCACTCAGACGGGGATCCTCTTCCTCTTCTCGCAGGAGCGGCAGCTAGCTAGTCCGCTGCTTGTCTTTGCGTTCCCACTTCCGAGTACGGTAGACTTCAAAACGAAAATGCGGAAGAGAGTAGGCACTGTATGGGCCTGAAGAGGAACCTCAGCGTCAATTGACACTCAAGTCCATTGTGGTTTATGATAAGCTCAATATCAATCCTTCACATATAGCGTGAGTTCAAAGTGCCCGATGAAAAAGACTCTCGCAAATCCTTGATATTGTTAAGGAGCCCAAGTTGTCGCTTCTCTTGGGATAGAATTCGAGGAAGCCGTATTTTTCGACGAACTGTGAATGACGACGGAACGAAGCGCGGATTTTGGAAGAGAAACAAGGAAGGAAAGAACGAGAAAGAACAGCAACGACAGCGACATCGAGAACAACATCAGTTACAACAACAACAACAACATCGTCGTCGTCGTCATCGTCGTCGTCGTCGGCATGACAAGAAATCGAAGCCAGCCAAGTCCATTGACCTCCGACACATTCTCCTCCTGATGTTCGTTTCTCGGAGATTTTTTTAAAGCCATTTCTTCACTCTTATCGCAAAGTCTTCTTCTTCCCGGCTTCATTTCCTCTTCTTGGAACATCCGCTTTTTACGCTATCCCACATGATCGATCGTAATAGATCGTTGTTCAGGGACAATACCACTTGACAGCCCCCATTGGCAAGACTTTGTCGAGTACCTCTCCAAACTGAAATGGCAAAAAGGGGAGGTTTTTATTTTGAAAATTGTCCAGCCATTTCAAAATTTCTTCTTTCAAATCTTTTCAATTCTTTCAAATCTTCTGAAAACCGTTAACGTAGTTGGCACCAAGACAAATGCAACTATCTCTTGGCCACGGCATGAACATATTATTCGGATAACGATGTCATTCTGACAACGCTTTTGTAAGGGAAAAATGGAAATAAGAAAAAGCATTCGTCCAGACAAAGACATTTTTGAAAAGCAATTTATTGATTCCCAATGGGCATACACGTGGTCTGAAGATCGTTTGGCAAGCGATGAATAGGGCTTATCTATTGATTATTTGTGATGACAGCTCAAGTGCCGGGAAATAAGGCCAGGAAAATAGATTGGATCCTAATCCAACTTTATGACACAGACTTTGGTGGATGAACTCTCGAATTCGAATTATTAGGGCATTTGAAACCACAGCCAAGATTGGCCAGAAGTTCTTAATTCCAGTCTTGATTCAACAAGAGAGAACAGTTATCCTGGGCGAAGACGCCTTGCAGTGGTTTTCTCGAGTGTTGAACGCGATAGATTGAAAACGAGACCAAACACGGTTTTCATTCGAAGACAGAGCTAAATTTGGACTCTCTCTTGCTCAGAAACCCAGAGGAGAGCGAGATTCATTGAGGTCTTCAGCCTTGCGTTCTCCCCATCTTCACTTCTCTCATTTATCGTTGCAATTCTATTCACAATACAATAAATTAGTGCCCCACCTACTGGATCAACCACAACGTACGCCAAGGTATACATACGGTGTGCAACTCGATCAGCAAATCGGTTGGTTTCTAGTACAATTGCCACAATTCCTGATTGAACAGAATCGAGGAATCCCTCGAGACTGACGCTTCTCTCCAATGGAGCCCTCTATCATGAGAGCACGAAGGAAGAGGGAACAAGATGAAACAGCTCGAGAAAAGAACAGGGGAATGAACGTGGAGCTCCTCGTCCACATGCAAGCGGTGCCTACTGTAGTACAAGGTACTCTACTCCACTCCACTTCAGTCAGGCTTCTAGTTCTCATCGCCTGACTTCGTGGCGTCGCCAGTCATTCAGCCACTCACTCACTCACTCACTCACTCACTCACTCACTCACTCACTCACTCACTCACTCACTCACTTACACAGCCAGTCAGCCAGTCAGTCAGTCAGTCACTTACTCAGTCAGTAGGTCAAGGGGGCATTGCTCTCCAAACAAGTCGAGTCTGGAGCGATTTTTCCCTCCTAACTTTCTGTCTCTTTAAAAGCATGCGCCAACGGAGAACGAAGGAGAAGAGCCCACAAACTTGCCCCTCCATTTACGGGGTCCCCCTCCTTCTTTCCTTCAAACGCCCTCAATAAACGTTAATATCCACGCCAACAAAGACAATTTTACTGAAGACTGAAGCTCGGTTGGTCATACTACACCATACATAGATGTGCCCATTGACAAAGAAATTTTCATTGCAGGAAGACGCGTTTGTCAGAGGAGTCCATGAAAATCCGGCGCAAAAAAGAACCCATTGCCCACTTAAAGGGGCCCTTGGTGGCTCGGGGTGGTGGAGCATATTTACGGGTGCATTCGCCAAGGCAAATACTTGATAGCAATGAACCCCTTGGCTATCTTTTCCAACATTATTGCCAGGTCCAAATGAAATGCATTGAGCGAGCGTGTGCACGGATTAGATTCATGTCCTGAGAAGATGCATCTGAGTAAGAGTCCTGACACGCTGTAAGAATCTTTCGTGTGACCTAGCTTCTCAAGGCACGGCAAAAGTGCCAGGTCGAGCTGCTTTTGGATAAGGAAAATACCTTGATGTGTTCGTAAAAGAGACCAGATTTGTGATGTTATGCTTAGTGGATTCGTATTGGAATGACACGATTTCAGCGCGGATCGGATTGGACGACGGTTCGATGCACAGGGTACGTAATCTCCGAACAATACGTACAGGCCTAATGTGGTTCAAATGAGGGTACAGCACTGACATTTCTCGGCGCACAAACTTAATCGCCTACATAAGTGGCTTGTTTCTCGCATTTCGAGCATTCTTAAAGATCAATTGTCAACGCGTACTACGAAGTAAACACGGACAAAGTTCATCGACGTTGGGAATGAGAGAAGATCTGAAAAAAAAGATCCGGAAAGAAATAACAAAAATGAGCCGTCATGACCCCCCAGCACTAAGTATAAATTAGTGCAAAGAAAGGCCTAGAAGCTTCCGGACCGGGCCCATCTCCTATTTGCCTTTCCTAAGGGTTTGGAGGCAGGCGATGAGGCCCAATTCCAAAAACGTTCAGACACACGACGGGGTCATGATTTATAGGAACTCTTCCTCGGTTTGATTGTGTAACTTACTCACTTTTGCTTTTAGCCAGTGAGGCTATGGCATTAATGAATGACCAGCAGTTTGTTCGTTTTTCAAGAGAAAACCGTAAAAGAGGATTGACGATCAACTTGTTTTAACCCTTATACTGTACGACCTGAAAGGGAAGTTCATTCCGCTTGACATTGATGCTCTTGTCATTAAGGGAATAAGTGTGATTATTCCAATTTAAGACTAAAGCTAGTTTCGTGACCTTGGAATATTGCCATTCTGAAGGCATGCCTTTTGTTGAAATTGTTCGTTAGATACATAAATAGCTCATACACATGAGATTGGTCATCATTTAACATGGACACGTTTTGGGTTTCTTATCTTTTAGCCCCATTGTCCTTCCCAAGCCAACCGAAGATCCAATTGCACATAGGTACAGGAATGGCATGGTCCCTGTTTGTCATTTTCTTCAAATTTAAGAGGAAGGGAGAGTTGGCCGGGAAACTATACATTTTTGATAATGCCTGGTCAATTTTGATACGATTTGTTGCCAATTTTCCAGCTTCATCAACCAAAGAACATTTACCTATTTGCCTCAACAAGCAGGATATACCAAGTATTTCCATTGGTGAAACTGACGGCATGATTTACTAAGCCATCTAGTTCTACTTTGCTCTCACAATCCAAATTGAGATCAATCGTCGATGGATTGTCAATATGCACTTGAATGCTGAATTCTAATCCGAGACTTTATCTATTCTACAAAGGACATTCTCGTTAAATCCAGCAGAACCTCCAACAAAGTCAGGTTCATCTTCACCCATTGACACTTTCAGTCGACAGATCTAGCGGCTATATACATGCAGTATCAGATGTGAGTGGGCTAAAATCGACTTGATGAATAAATCATGGTGGACATTCATCAACTTCAATGTCACAATTCAGCTCACCTGATGGTCCATCCATCCATCCATCCATCCATCAACCTATCCGTTCTTTCAATGGACGGTATCAAAGTAAGAACTCCGGAAACAAATCTGACTTGTCGCTCAGAATCATCTTGGTACTTGTGCGTTAGAAGGTTAAAAGGTAAGAGAGCTAAAGGCTGGAACATCCGAACATCACATAAAGGGATGCTCGATTCCTGCATGCTCGATTCCTGAATGTGGCAACTCCCACTACAAACGTACACACGGTACATACCTACCATACATTCAGTATTCACAGTACACAGAGCATTGCCAAACGAAGAGCGAAAGAGAGAGTCAGTCAGTCAGTCAGTCAGTCAGTCAGTCAGTCAGTCAGTCAGTCAGTCAGTCAGTCAAGGAGGAGTAGGTCAGTGACCTCGAACCTCGAACCTCGATCCGTCTTCTTCTTTTTCTCTTCGCTCTTTCTCTCGGCTTTGGCCTCAGTTGGCTTGACGGGAGGGGGCCTTCTTTACAACACGGTGATCCTTTGGCCTTTCTTTCTACTTTTTTTCTTTTCCATACAAGCTGGATAGAGGATCTGTGTTGTAACGGAGGCTTGAGTCCCTTGGAAAACAAAAAACGCCACGGCAATTAGCGTAATAATTGTTACGGTGAGATGGTATGGCGAGTTCTGGCATTGGTCCTGTCCATTATCAAACTCGATAGAACGTTGTCAGATGGGCTCCCTCGATCGATAAATTAGGCCTATGTCGAACCATTGGTTTCTTGAGCAGGATTGTCCATGCCTTGAGTTGGGAATCTCATTAATTAATCATGAACAAAGACAGTCCACACAATAGCATATGTATATTTGCTTTAAACTTGAGCTGCTCTCCGCCTTCTTTTTGAGTTTCGAAGCGTTCACAAAAGCGCCTCTCCCCAACAAACTCCATGAATTTTTGAGCATTCCTCTGACATGCAGCCAGGCTTAGACAACACGAGGCCCAAAAATAGTAGGAAGAAAGGGGAAGAGGCCTCTTTTTTTGGCGAGTTCTCTATATCTATATTATTCATGGATGCAGCGTGTGTCGGTTTTCGGAAGCCAAGCGAAACCGAGAGGCTTGACAAAAAATGAATAGTCGATTCGTTTGAAGTTGACATTTTTTTCCAGGTCTGACGGATCCCAGGCATCCATCTGATGGCCATGTCAACGACTTCTCAATGACTTGTTTAGCGAGGGTTCAATGAATCGAGCGACTGCAAGCAAAACAGGCACGCATTCACGCACTCACACGTGCACAACCTACCAGTTTGTGTGAGTGCCCGTGTGTTTGTGAATCTCGTACGTCTCTGCGTTGCACCCCTTTGATCGAGGGAGGGAGGGAGGGAGGGACAGGATATGATTGGCCTTAAATCATTCGAATACAAAACGGCTCTCAAAACCCCTCATCCCCAAGTTGGATTCACTTGAATTGAAAGAGCGAAAGTGCAATGGCCTTTATTGAGGCCGCTCGCTAGCAGCAGGCAAGCATCTCTCCGGTCCAGTTGAGCACCGCGAGGAGAATCCCTCGTCTGAAGGGCGGCCAACTCGAGTCACTCGATCCCGTGTGGTGCTGGGTCCATGGGCTGGTCCAAGGATCGAGCGGGCGGGCCAATGCTGCTTCTTTTTCTTTCGCACCACTCACCACTACTCACTCACCTTCTCGCTAGTTGTGGAATCTCCCCGGAAAATCGCTATCTGTGTCTCCTTCCCCACAGCGGATTTACTCCCACATTTCGCCCCCTGTTCTAAGGAGGTGAAGTGCCGCGGCGGCATCTCATATTGTCACCGTGGTGTTATTAATGCCGATTGTCCGATTCTTTGCTCAAGGACTCGTGGGGAATGAGGGAATGCCTTGTGGTGCCAAACCGAGCACTTCAAATGCTTTCAGTTGAAGTGACAAGCCCAAGCCGCCGAAATAGCTTAGGATGGATGGATGTATGCTCGTTGATGCTCTTTGGCCTTTTGGCTCTCACCGGTCCATGCTTGAGCTTGAGCTGAGTTTCAAAATACTTTTGACCAACGCCACTGGCAATCAGGTTTAGCCCGGACCCCAAACTTTTTTCTTTCTCAACCATTTCTCCCGGGCATGACGAGCCATTCCTTGAGAGAGTTGCTCCGTCCTAGATCCTGGAAAATGGTTTCATTTAGCAATGCATTTCAGTGGAGTAATGTCAATTGAATTCAGATCTAATCTCGACGACTTGAATGCGTGGTGAATCATTGCGCAAAAGGATTTCGGCTTAGTGCCGACAACCTAATGCACGTAGTAAAAAAAGCCACTTGAAAGACCTGAACTTCAGAATGTGGTTCATGTCTTTCTGATGATTCCAACTCAACAAATGTAGCAAGTGTGGGTAAAGTCTGAGTTATTAGTAGAATGGCGAAAACACATCTGTGAGCCCAGGAACGTTTCAGAAACGAAGTGTATCCGAGTTTCAAGCCATTTAAGTGCATTCAAAACGTGTAGGAAAATGCACCATCATGGAAGAATCGAACATTATCCCGCAAGGATTTTCCATTATATTATAATCTTCAAACAGCTTTGAGGTCCTTGACCTTCCGAATGGTTTACCGAGCACGAGTTGATATTAGTGGATTTCCCCACTAAAATATGCTATCCAAGGTCCAAAGCCAGGCACTTGATCAAAATGCACTTGCATTATTGAAACAATTCATAAAAAACAGAGATCCTGGAGCGAAAGGTCAAATCATAAATCATATAAAAAGGAAAGGAAAGCATTTTTGGCTTTCATGGTCTCGATATACGATCCGACCATGGTTCAACCAATTTGTTAAAACCACTATGCCGAACCTACGAGCACCTAAATGTTGCATTAAAAGGCGAGTCAGCGAAAGAAACGAAAGAAGCGAAAACACTCTGATTTCGGAACCTCGTCGCTCTAATTGCTGATTGAACTCGTAGATGACGTTTTCCAGCGCGAGCTTAGAACTGCCAGGATATCTGAACTCGTGTCCATGTAAAAAATTATCGCGTTTTGAGTCAGGCTGAATGCATTTGCCTAGCCGATAATACGGCGATTCAGCCCAGAATAGGTCGTCCAAGAAAGTCACCACAGGGTCAAAGCTTCGAACAGAGTCAAAAGTCCAGAAACGATCAATCGTGGCCCAGCACACCTTTGACAAGTGCAATTGAGGTTCAGGAAAATATGTGGAGGGTCGCTTGTCATTCTTGAAGTCATGGCTGACGTTTTTCTTTCAAGTTTCCGGGTACGAACTACACCTCCTCGGTGCTCGGTTCTCACCAGCACATGACTATTTTCATATCGTTCACCTATTCGTATTCATCTCGTTAAACTGAGTGCACTACAAATTGTTGGAAACCTCACCCATGGCTTCTATGAGTTTTGCACCCATCAAAAAAAAGTCCTCGGTTGATCGGACACATATCGTAGGGATAGGAGATAAACATTCTAAAGAACCATCCCGTCTCCAAAAGCCAGTTGCATTTGGATGAACTTGGAGGGCTGACATCAAAATTTGAAACATGGCCCCTTTCCGTTGATAAGAGGATGCATGCATGCATGCATGCAGCTTTTGATTGGTGTTTTCAGAAGACCATTCTAAAACTGATGTGTTCTGTCCCTTGACAGAGTGATCAAAGCCCCACATAAGTTAACGTGATTTTTCTATTGGATCCCTATTGATTGGTCTGTCAGCGATTTATCTCTCTGGCCATTGGCAGATGACCGCCGACCAAACGTCCATGCATTGCAGTGACTTCTGGCTTAGATGATTGATTCAGGAGTCAGATTCAGGACTCAGGTGTCGCTCAGTGTTTGTTTGCCACCTTTCATTGACAATCAAGACCTTCGAGAGACCGTGTCATAAGTACGTGTTTCATTGGGTTCTAGTCTGTCAACGTGTGCCCTGGAGTTGTCTACTGAAATAGGCCCAGTAAAGGCGTAATTGACTAACGGGTGTTATATAAGGAACGCTATCGATTATGGGTGGTCCAGTGGTGTGATTACTGACTAACGATCATGACGCGGTTGCGGACCTCCGATAGTTTCGTTTCGATTAATTCAATGGCTTCATGAAGGTCACAGAACACTGATTGTTATATTTGGCCTTTTAGACTCTCCAAATCTAAATGATTTCATGCACCTTGGCTAGAATATTTTGTAGTTTTGTTGCATTCCAATGACAGTTTGTCCCTGCATAGAGCTGGAACCCAGCAAAAGACCTTTACTTCTATTCATTTGAAAGGCGATGTCTTTCTGCTTAGGCACCATGGAGTAAATAAACGCAAGACATGGGACGAGACTCTACCTGAACATGGGAAAACTTTTCTCAAACAAAAATATGTTTATCGATTGGTCAAAGCAGTCAGCTAAGCATTGGTGAAGAAGGGTATCAACATTGGGAAAAAGGAAACTTGCCTAGACGACATTTTAATCGTTCATAAAGGCACATTGAGAATCCAGAATACCAAGAGGAACGAACGGGTGTGCTGTTAGTCATGCATTCATATGCAAGTAAAAAAAAGAAGCAGATGATAATACACTTTGAAGCACACTATCAAGTACGAGTAGGTACGACCATACTTTTTGTGATCCTTCGTTTAGTTTGGGCATTTGGGATCATAACTTCGCTTGGGCAAATTTCCTTTTCCCCAACCGTATCTTGTGGTGGATTTATGAAGTGACGAAGCTAGCTAGACCTTTGAAGCTGGTTGGGTGCTGTTGTTGTTGTTGTTGTTGTTGTTGTTGTTGTNTTGGTAACTACCTGTACAAGCAGTAAATTGACCGCATAAAATCCACATAT
>NC_081448.1:15668816-15678589 GCF_007210705.1 Tigriopus californicus
ACACTTGACAAACTCTTTGGCTTGACAAGAAATCTCTGCCGCCGTTCAAGTTGTTGTTGTTGTTGTTGTCTTTGATGATGATAGGATGACGTTCAACCTAAACACGATCTTTACAGAAGACGCAGCCATCTGCAGTGGTTTGGTTTGGGGGTGATCTCTCGTTGCCATACTTACCATCAGACTACCAGAATTGAGTTGATTTCTCCGGCTCCGGCTGATGGCTAAGCTATGATTTCTCTCCAAAAGTCAATAGCCTTTCCTCCTCCCTCCTTCTTTCCCTCAGTGAACTCCATATCTATGGGACTGACGAGGAACACCAGTGAGTGAGTGAGTGAGTGTCGTGGATTTCGTACTAACGGTGGGTGCGTGCATGCTCACTGCCTACATAGACATTTGGTACATCATACTGCAGTTTCTTGGTCTTTGACGACCAAGATCTTGTTCGTTAGCTTCCACGTTCGTCTTGGAGGCTCCTGAGCGTTCGTCTGCCATTTCGACGGGTACTTTTGCAGTCCCTTCCTTTAACGTAGAACCTCTCATCATAGTTCAAATACCCACTACGGACTTCCGCGTACGAAATTTACCTACACACACACGCACACACACGTATTGTAAGCAAAATGGATGGAGGGAGTAGTACCCTGAGTCTGCAACTCTGTATCCATCGCTTCCCTATACTCTACTACAAGAACAACAGTTGCTCAGCGAACACATTCTTTTTCACAGGTATCTGATGAGGTTTCTGAGACGGTTCGTTCAACCTCAACCACCCTGGCCCAGATTACTCACGGATCAACATACTAAAGGGGTGCTTCTAGTGCGAGTGTTTCTACAAAAATATCAGTTGCATCACCAACATACATACAAATGTGTGTGTACCATGAGGGCAACATTAAGAATACAAATATTGGCGTTCAATTCCTTCCTCAAAACTCTATGACTGCCAAATTGCTCCAGTATTACGAGCAACCAGTTTAAGAGGCTCCGTGTTCAAAGAGGGGGTGGTAGGGTGGTGGCTGATTGTGACTGACTTTATAGCAGTCCGCTCTCGAGAAATGGGTCTCATAAACTAGTTTTAGCTCTTCCTCTCGTGGATGATAGGTGCTTGGCATTAGCAGATTGCTCATCCCTCGAACCACCCATCCGACCCGGCTAGCCAGCCAGCCACCCGCGCGTGTAGGTACAAATGGCCATTGTCAAAGGCCATTGTCGTCCTTTCGCACAGGAATCACTGGCACTGGCAATGACCCCCCCCCCCCCCCCAGCGAACAAGGCCGACGATTCCCGGTGGGCTTTGAATATATGTACTTACAGTGATCGAACCATCCAACGTCCGGTCCCTTCCCTCGACAGAAATAATAATAAAAAAAGCGAAGAAAGGCTGGCGGGCCAAGGCTCAACGTGGAAGGCAGAGAAAGAGCGAGGGAGTGTTTCAGTTGAGGGAGAGAAGGGCGAAGACAATCCCAAGACTGTTCCACGTTGAGGAAAAGGAGCAGCAAGAGGGCATTGCACCCTAGTGACCCACATTTCCACCCACCGTTACCAACTCACCCTTCAACTCGAAAAGGAAGTGATCATCATCATTATCAAAAGCCCAACTGGCTAACTCGTCGTCCATATAACCAGCAACCGCTATACAAGAGGAGGAAGATTAAGACGAACAACCACCAATAGCAACCTTCTACCATGTTTCTTGTGCCCTCTGTAAATGCAGTCAAACAACCCACTCACAACATAAGTCAGCCAAGTTTCATATTTGTTCCATAATACAATCTTGTCCCTGGGCTGGAACTGCAGCGATCAAGTGTTCGTTTCGATTATATGAACTTGGAGCAAAGCACACGGCTGAAATGTTTCTTGATACACGTGTTACTCTCGGCATTGGTAACTACCTGTACAAGCAGTAAATTGACCGCATAAAATCCACATATGGTGGATTTATTCAATTGCTTTGAATAGTATTAATCCATAGCCTTTGGGGGCCAATGAAATTATTTCAAAGTCTGTGGATTGAACCACATGGAGCTAACGCTCAAGTTCGAACCCTCGATTTTGTTCTATCTTTGGAAATATACATCCTGTACGTTAGTAGTCTTAGAACACTTAGGTTCCGACATTTAGACTCCAGACTCCAAAAGTCGTAACAAAACGAACACCCAAGAAACATGAAGATAGTACGTTTTAAATCAACTTTTTTTTTACCTCAAGACCACCAGCGGATGATCTAAGGTTTCCCTTGGGAGAATGACACAGACGGACCTCTTTTGTCACTCATCCAGACATTTGACACAAGACCAGTCCAGAGGGAAATGTCCAATCAGGACTGGCGGTTTTTTGCACATCTTTCTTGGACGTAAACCCGAGTGAGGGTACGCACACTTGTGTATGTCGAGGGATGAGGGTGGGGGTGCTTGATGGCTATATAGTTCCAAAGGATCATAAAACGAGATGTTCCAATAAAATCTCGGTCGTAAATTAGACCCACTTTTGTGGGTCCGTCGGTCGAGCATCAAGCACGGGTCAAATCTGGCTTTTACGACCTTCCAACCAACAGCACCTACGTAGTTTGGATGTATACTATATTGTGCTATGTGTTGTACATACTACACATACATCGTATTAGACGTACAAACACATGCTCACCGACGAAAGGGATGACACATTCTACTCAGTGCATTGTTCAGTATGTAGTTTTGTCCGCACGCGCCTGGAACGAGAAACAAGAAACACTTTCATTCAATAAAGCTGCTCCAAAGGGAAGAGGACCGAGCGATGCCATGATTCGTCTGGCACATTATCGTGGGTTTTAAAAGCTCGAGCTGATAAGGGTGGACTTTCATATTATGTTCTTCGTGTGTGCCCATCTACTTGTTCGCTATGACAAGCTCAAATAATAGTTATGGCCCTCTGGTTGTAGCTCCCTTTAAGATGAAGGATGAAGCAAATCAGCATTGATTCTATAATCATTGTTATCATTGCAATTGGGACGAGTGTTTGGTCGCGACGCATAAGAAAGCTAGCTAAATGTTTCACACGACCAAGCCACGAATACATCAGGTTCCCCGTCGAGATTTTTAGAGACCTGAGCGACCAGCAGTGGATCCAGACGCACCCATTACATGTTAAAGCACACAAAACTATTGTTGGTCTCCGTCCGTACAAACACGCCCCGAGCACCATGGGAACACATCGTTCTACTGGTCGTAAAAAAAACCAATGGGAATCGAAGGAGGATCAGGACATCTTTTATTCATTCAGAGCGTTCAAGCTTCAATGTCCTTTGCCCCTCCCCTCTTGGTGCGGGGAAAGAGAACAAATAGTTTTGCAAATCAACCCTCAAAGCTTGTTTTGTGTGCTCTGCTCTGCCTCCATTTTTGGAGGCGGAATGACCAATGAACTCCCCGACTGACTGGCGGACTGACTGACTAACTGAGTGAGTAGCTTTGCATCATTCAAAGAAGGACAAAGACCCCAAGAACTGCAAGGGATATATACAATGCTAATGGTCTAATGGTTCGAGTTGGGGTCCTGACCCCCGGGGAACCACTGCCATTGTGTATACGAGAGAGGGAGCGAAATGAGCATCCCTCATATGTGCTGAGACTAAAAACATGGGAACACGATCAAAATCTGCCGCCTCCAAAATGATGCCAGGGATGCTGATCAATGAGGTTCAATCAATTGGTTGTTTTACTTTCGGACAATACGTATATGCAGCTGGATCGAGAAACCCAGGGACACGTTTCTACAAATAGTCGAACAATCAATAAACTCACATATAAAGACACAACTAGATTTGATCATGCCATACCCAAAACCATAAATAACCATTAAGTAAATTCAAAAAGTCTAGATTTATTATAGAAACTTGCATTTTTCATCCTTTTATGAGGCATTGGAACAGCATTTGAGGCTGCGTCAGAAATTGATATTTGTCAAAGCTTCTACGAAGACCAAAATTTCTAGATCTATGAAGTGAGACATTTGGTGATTGACTTCAAATGTATGGAAATCTTTCTAAAATAGTTCAGTATCTCTGACACTGGCTTGAATGATCTATACTAACATGGTCATCCGTCAGCGGAGAATTTATTGTTAAATCGAGACTGGCTATGAAGTAAATGAAGTATTTAGTTTGCAGCAAAAATACCATTAATCGAAATTTATCGCTAAATCAAATCAAAGTTCGACTGCACTTTGAGCTCTACATAGTGACAGTTTGGTTTGCAAGAACCAACATCTTAAACACGAGATACCTTTGTTTATAGAATTACAACATGATAGGAAACTTCTTGGTCCCTTCATGTTTCCCGTAATTTTTATAACACATACGCGTACATCAAAATTAGTTTGAAAAGGGGAAAAAACTGCCAAAAGTAGTTTGGAAAGTTAACGAGACGACTGGATCCCAACGAGTGGTTCTTGAATAGATTAGATTAGTTCTGACCAAAAATGTTGGTGCTAGATTCATGCACCCAAAAGTTTCGTGTCTCATTGCATGAACATGAGGCGACCTTGGATGTTTACATAATTAATTCTCATCATGCAAAAAGACTACATAAATGGAACTTGTATGCTACAATATTTTTGTACCGTGTCTCTGAGCAAAAGTAGGACGTTCAACTATACTGAAAACTGAATGAGTTATGAGCCTTTGAAAGTGCACTCAATATTGCGTTCATTGGGCCCATTAGTTTGAAATTTGGTGAATATGAGCCTTGAGAACTTTTGAATGAGGCATGGATTCGGTGGACATGGGAAAAATTGCCGCATATCCGGTTACGGTTGTGGGTCTAGGGAGAGGTTTGGTATTGCGCAACTGAGTGGGAAGAGGCACCACACTTAGTAATAGAGGAGCAACTTAAAAGTCTCAGTCTTTTACAACCATTGTACCATTCTCATAATCTGTAGATTTGTAATGAGTATCAAAGTTTGCCTCCCCTGAAAAGAAATCACATTGATATTCGTGCATGAAAAATATCGCAGTTGCAGCCACACTTCCCCTGAGGAAAGAAAATTGCAAACAATTTGGGTTGCACCAAAATAAGATGCAAATAAAAAATGCAGACAAATCTGGAATGTGCAAACTTCCTCAGAAATCGAAGAAATTGCATCCCGCAACTATTGGCCCGTCTTCTTTCCTAGAGTTAGGGCGGCTTTACACTTGGATGGAAAACCGAGATCAAATCCAGTTTCAGGATTGAAGTTGGAGTAGTGCTTGTGGGGCGAGTTCGGCAAAGGACTTCAGTCCAGCGGAGGACTCCAATCTTTCACTGTGCACGATGTCACGATGATAAAAATTTTTTTTTGGAAATGCCGAGACTTCTAATAATAATTTTCGTTGCTATTGAAACAAAAGGAACAACTTTTATAAAAAAAAATCATCTTGGATTCTAGCTCAAATTAGAATATTAATCCACTTAAAACCTACAAAGAGATAACATTTTTAAGAACGTAATCAATAGATGTTGGAAGTAACCTTAGTTGCGTTTCCAACTAGAATTTTATTCAAATCCATGGAGCAAACGGTAAGATATCTTGTTTTCAAAAATTGCATTCTCATCAAATTTGACTACAAATTGCTCTGGTTATATCTTAAAGCAATTTCCAAGAAATATAATAAGCTTTTTCTATGCCTGAAATTTAAAGGGAAATATTTCACTTTTCTGAAGCAGGTAGAAAAACCCGAATATAGTTTGCAATATAACTTAAAACTTACGTAATGTCAATATTTCACAATTGTGATGCCATACTTGTCAATCGCAACTTTAATCAAGCTTAATCTTGAATTTTGACAAATTCTAGTAACGTTGAATAAAAACATCGCTAGTACGTAGAAATTAATTCTTGCAAAAAGTGACAATTTGGAAAATTAAACTGTCGCAGGTATCGTTCAAATATTTCAGGAACATGATAGGATAATGTAGCTTTTGGCACTCAAGTTAATTGAAAGGCAGTTTTGCATGCTTTGTAAGTTTTAAGCGATATTTTTTTGCTACTTTTTGCTTTTAAAAAAAATCTTAAACAAAATGCAGAAATACGATTTCTTGCCGTGTCATTGAAAAACACAATCATATTCCTTGGGAATAACTGGAAACATAATTAGGCCATTTTTCGATCTTTTAAGGCGTAAAACGCAACCTTTAAGTTGCAATTAGTAAGCCTGTGTGTAATAGAAGTTTATGAAATTTTAGGTCATTACGCAAATTAGAGTACGTTTGATACTGACTGACTACGTTTTTGACAATGATGCATTTTAATGGGCTTTAAGTGATTTAACACGCTTATCTGAGCCACTTTCAAACATGTGTATTTCACAAAAGTTGTTACTTTTGCTTCTTTGACAAAGAAAAACATGTCTTGATGTCTTGGCATTTGAGCAAACACTTAACCAGAAAATATAACCACCGTGTGTGCTCAAGTTGAACAAAAAGAATCATACACCAAAAACTCGCCCCAGCACTTGTCCTGCTTCAATCTTCAAACCGGATTCGATCTCGGTTTTCCATCCCAGTGTAAAGCCGCCCTTAGACAATATTTTTCTTCCCCATAGATTTTGGATTTCAATGATCTTTTCAGATTCCTTACATATGGCTAAAATAATTTTTCTCCGATAGTGAGCGCATTCACAACCTCATAGATAGATAATACATACCACAGTTTCCTGGGCAACATTAATGTTAGCATTCATTCGTGGCCATATCTGGCTTGGCATCAATTCAAGAAGCATTTTGAACGATTTTTTTTGGCTAGGTTTTTCACAGGCTTTTCTAACCGCTACAGGGAATGTAATCCCCAATGGAATCAAAATGAAAGGTTATAATTCGTCTACTGATTACCTTTCAATCTTTATATGATATTTGGTCTACCAACGAATTTGAGTTGGCAGATCGAGCTAGTCCTTGAATGTAGGGTTGATCTGGACTGCTATCTAAAAATTTGTCCAAGTCTGACTTGAAAAAAGCAACCGGATCAACCAGGCCTACGCATTCCCCGCGAATATAAGAGGGAAGCAAATTAAACAATGAAGGAGCCCGAAAAAGAAGAGAGGTAGACTTCATTGTTCGAACTAGCCTGGATTCTCGAGGACTTGAAGGTGCTCTCAAAACGCACTTTAGGCCTTTACGATTACTAGAATTTATTAGATTGGTTGTATTTCAAAGACTGAACTCGGAAAAAGAAAACGACAGCTTCAACCAATGAAAGAACCAAACTGAACTTTCAATAGAATTGACCCTAAATCCTGGGTTGGGACCAGGTTGGCCAGTTTTTTTCAGCCAGCGATGCTAGCTCGTGCAAAATCAATGCAAAAAAATGCTAATTGGAATTCGAAAATGCTACAAAAATGCTACTTTTTTAAGAACAGCAAATTATTCATGGTTCTCATAAAAAAATTCAGTTTCACAATTCAATTATATTTGGCACTCTTTGACATAATATGTTCAGGCAACATCTTGAAAATTATACTTTTAGAAGAAAAAAAAACATTTGAAAAACACAAAAATCAAAAGAAAAACCTGGGAGTAAAAACTGATGCAGTTGTGTTTATGATATTCTCCTAATTTTGAACCCTGAGACATAGAAGGGGACACCAGAAAGTGACAAGTTTTATTTGAGCAAAAATGTACATTCAGGATTTACACACAATTATAATTGATCTTATCGCCAAAAAATGTTCATCTTGGGTGAGATTAGGTCATGAAAAAAAGATAAATTTTATTTTGATCATTCTTCAAAGCGGACATTAGCAAGAGCTGCATTAAGTTTCTTCATCCCTAGAGTTCAATTGTTGTCAATCTCTTCCATTTTGAATTCTTTTGCAACATTTTTTGCTATTTTTGAATCTTGTGATTTGGTTTACCTCAAATGTGGGGGGGGGAAGCGAATACTTTTTTGAGAACAATGAAACTGATCAAAGCATTTATGTTTGTTTGAATATTATAGTGAAATTAACCCACGCTTCCATTTACTTAAGAATTGGTACTTCATCCTTAAACACTCACTGACCATTTTAATCAATTGTTTAAAAAATTGTGTTAGCCAACCCAAAATCTTTTGGTGTGCCAAAAATCTGGTTACAAACAGAAATTAGGCTAAATCTCCCTGAAGCAATTAGAATAAATCGTTTTGCTTGCTTACTGTAAAGTAAACAATGGAATTAGTTTTGTGGCTACAGCGTATCAATTCCATGCAATGGGAAAGGGATCCAATGAAAGAACATTGTTAACACCGCCAAATATAGTTCCCTTGTGAGATTTTTTTTGCTTTTCTTCCCTTTTGGTATTTTTTTCAGTGAAATAATGCTAGAAAAATGCTAAAATCCTAGACAAGATCTCACAATACTTGGACCATGCAAATAATGCTAGTTAAATGCTAAAAATCAGACCAATGCTAGTAAAAAAAATTCCAATGCCAGCGGCCTTAAAATATTGCTAACTTTCAAAAATTAGCATCGAAAAATGCTACCTGGCCAGCCTGGTTGGGACAAAGCTCATGGATGCTTTTGAAGACGTACAGTACCAGATACCTTTCGTACCTTCTCTGAACACTGTACAGTCCCAACTTTTCTAACCCCTCCCAATACGAGAGCTCTCTCATTTCTGTGATGTTCCTAGTAAAACATCTTTGGACCTGCTCGAGCTTTTGCAAACCTGCTGAACTAATTGGAGCCCAAATGGGAGAGGCATATTCAAGATGCGGCTGAAAAATCGACTTGTACAGAGTTAACATTGTGACACTATCTCTGGACTTAAACGTGCGATATATCCAACCACATGATTGAAAAGCTTTGCCAACTTTTAACTGGATATGCTCATCGAAATTTCCATTAATTTTGAGGACAACGCCTAAATGTTTCACAGATGAGACGAGCTCAAAATCTTTAACTCCATTATCTACGATGGTGTTAACATCTTTATAAAAACGAAGAATAAAACGCTGAAAAAATAGTAAATAAGATTTGAAATGCAAGTAATGCTGATCGGCAAGAAGCTAGGCCGGCTTCGTTGCAATATCCGGCACTTTTTACGCGAAAGGACGTACTTACTATATCAAAATTTCCGTATTTGACTGTTTCGTTAATGGCGCCATGAAAGCACCATTTCGAAGCCCATGCAGATACAGATTTTGACTATCTGATCCTCACAGTCAGTTGTCAGTCCATAAATATACGTTCAAAGTTTGTACAGGTGCAACATTGGATAATTGTCTCCTAAACACGGTCTCTTCAAAACCCATCACGTGGCTAAGACAAAAGCCACCCCTGAGATTTGATATATATCCAGAACTCTCCATGTCCAAAAGGTAGTAATGAATGACTGCTTTCACTTTGGGTCTTGTTGAATGAAGCATTATCCAATTGTTATTATGATTGGGTAGGCCTCTTATTTCTTGAGGCAACATCCTCTATGTGGCATGGTTGGTTCCTTCGACGTACCTCTATCTGTCTCTGGGTACATTGCCTCACAGGAACAAGGAACATACCCACTTCTTATGCACTAGGCACGTATAAATGACCTTTGGAATGGACTGGGGTAGAACTATGGATTAGTAAATGCTTTGGCATCAATGGGACGATGACGCTTGTTGATTTGGATTTCTTTTTCAAAACGATCCAATCGGCGTGGCCGATCATTGGCTCGAAAACAAAGCCAAGCTCTCTAATAATAAAGTAAATGCGCCGGGGGATGAAAAAGTCAGCCAGGATTGGGATGACTTGGCTTTGCTCTAGAAAATGGCAAGGCTAAAAAAACACGCACTTCTAGCTTGAGCTC
>NC_081448.1:15678625-15702579 GCF_007210705.1 Tigriopus californicus
CTCTAGAAAATGGCAAGGCTAAAAAAACACGCACTTCTAGCTTGAGCTCAGAACAAGGAGAACTAGCGCTGATCAAACAATAGAACGGCCAAATCAAGAGGGGAGAATTTTCTCATTTCATTAGGTTATGATAATGATGATACGGTTGTTGCAGGTCTCCCCTCGCTAAAAAGAGATGGTAAAAGACAAAGACGGTGAAATGAAGTGCCCTGTAATATAGTCGGTGGTAGGCAGGCAGACAGGCTAGCCAGCAGATGAGCACCTTGTTCGGTTCATTTGAGTGGGAGAGTGAGAACACTAATTTAATGCTTGACTGAGTGGAGTCATTTGAGAATTAATCCTCATTGACGGTAGCGGAAACTGGCCGCAATAAAGAACACAACACAAAAAAAGACTTTGCATAGTACCTGCCCCCCCACCTCTCATCCCGCCCCTTTCCCTCGTTTTTTTCTTCTTACCGAGAGACGAGCAAAATATCGTGGCAAATTGTACGCAACTCTATAGTTATTTGGGGTGCTAAAATGATCGCACAGTTTGAAAGCTATTGTTTGGCCAGGAAACATAAAACACACATAGCATTGCGAGGGGGATAGGGGACCGTATGCGAATTGGATTAGCTTGCATTGCATAAAGCCACTTGAACGACAGGATGATAAACCAACGAAGTCATTAGGCATGATTGGGTTTGGAACCTTCGCTACCATTTGAGGTTGATCAACACTAAGCAGGAAATAAGGACACGTGGGAGGATTAAGTTGGGCATTCATCCGTGCAGTTTCCTGCTCTCTCGACTTACGTGCATATGTTAAGAAGGATCTGCCTTCGACCCGCCGAAACTCAAGAGACCTCTAAATTGGACTCTTTCTCATGTGGTTTGGATTGCCAAATGGTCGATTGTGAACATCCTAGACGAGGTGCCTTCTACGTAGAGGCGCATCCCAAGGCGATTTCCTGAAACATAACTGTTGACTCTATAGTTGGCCTTATCGGGATAAAAGAACAATGGAAATCTATCAAGTTCGTTTTGACAAATGATGCATTGGCATTCTTCCGTCTGACCATTTCGCCCGACAGATTTCTTTCAAATTGATTGCAAAAAAGGTGGAAAGGTCAATCGAAGTTAAGCCAATATTGATTTCCATTTTTTGCACTGAGGCGGTTTTCTTTTACCGGGTGCGCCGCAAAAGCAGCATAAAACTGGAGTGCTTCAAAGTAATCGGATGATTGGATCATAATGGACCTTATATTTACCAAGTTGGTCCTAAAAGTTAAAGGATACTAATCAGGGTTTGAGTATTTCGATTTTCTCTCAAAGATATGTACAAGTTGGCCTGATCCGCGGTTTTTTCGTCGCCCTTTTCCAAAAGATGAATTGACCTTTTGACCAAGACACCAATGAAGATGAGCCATAACTGAGCTATTTCTCGCTGAACAATAGCTGCACGCTCCTGTGAATAGGGACGAGTAATTATTTGATGAGGGGGAACTCGCCCTGACAAATTTATATGGTGACGAGATTCATCCACCCTCCAACAATAATGGGTTATATAAATTCTTGGGATAAGCCAATTTTGAACGGCCAATTCCAGTCATCTGGGGCCTGAGATTTTTCCTCGCCATGGCGGATCGTAAATTCCATCCCACTTTTCTGAATGAGTGAAAATGTGTTTACGACGCCAGTCGTTATATAAAAAGCTCTCAGGGGATCAAGTGAATGCCCCTTCCTTTCATTTTGATCTGCAATCTTTGGATTTAACACGTATGAAGCCCTCCAATTGTTTAATCATCTGTCGATCACTGACCCTCAGGGAGGACACTGTGGATGGAAATCGGAGTGTCCGCAGTGGTTTCCGTTGTCAATTTCTTCTCCACTATCAATACCGAGATGAACAAAGGCATTGTTGTTGGCAACTCATCATTCACCTCGAGCACCTCTGAGTTCATTGGCTTTTTCCTCGTTCATTCACGCTTCCAGTTTCCAACGTACTGTCCGCTTACGTGATGCACCATCAACTCCCACAACATCTACCTTACCCCGACTAAATACAGTGACTTGCACGTACAGCATCTGAATGAATTTCTCGAGAGTGGCCGGCTCTTGGAGTTTACTCTCCATCTATGTAGAATCGACTTGTCTGTTTATCCACGTGTCTGTCTGTCTGTCTGTCTGTCTGTCGTGGCAGCAGAACCCGTTCATTGACAAGAACAAGATTTGAATGGCTACCTATCTTTTACCTCGAGCCTACAACGTTCAACGCTACTTGACCAGACCATGGTTCGACGGGAATTAGTTTTGACGACGAGCATCAAGGTTCTTCTTTTCTTTTTGACTGGGTGGGCAAACCGTGTGCCAAAAGTGACTTTGAATGCAATGGTCATTAATATTTTAGTCTCTGTGGATTGACAGGTCACATATTTCTTGAACACTATCTAAACGGTGGATGGCCACCTGGCATTCGATTATTGGGTAACGACTTAATGCTCTACGGATGTATGAATGTATGTCACCTCTAAGCAAGTTTACGTCCTTGTGCCTTCACTACCAAAATCAGATGGTCTATATCTGTCCCATCATCGGTGTGGGATGCATAATCATCCGCCTTATGAGCCAAAAGGAGTTCCGACACTTGGAAGTTAAGGTAGCAACGGTTTGTTGCCAAATACATTTGTTGTATTGGGTCAACTACCGAAAGGAAATTTTTCTACCTCCCTAAAAATGAATTCCAAGAGACAAAAAAACGAACAAACTGTCACCGAACGGCTGCCTCATATTGACATTTTGCATTAACAACTAATCAGTAGGGCTGTCCAAAGAATGCAACTGTCATCGGCAAAAAATGCACATGGAAATGGAACTTTTGTCAATTGGTGGGTGGTGCTCGGGTCGAAAGGGGCAAATCTCGTCCGGCCATCAAAGACGACCATCACATTGTCCCATTTGTCCAATTGGTACTGCCGTGTTCGGTATCAGATTGATTCTCCGTCTGTCGGTGCGATTTGTGTCTTAAAGTTTCGTTACGAGATTGACCTGGAAAGGGAATCGAACCAGTTACCTCTCTCACTCGAGGCAGCTGGATTAACCAATACACCCCGTCTCTTTCCTTAAAAGCAATGGGGTCCTCGATCTCAAGATGGGACATCCCAGTATACTATATAATATGTATGTTGTCAATTCTTAATCCAATGAGACACAAATTCGCAATAAAGATTTTTTAAATGCATAACGGGTGGGGAGGAGGGCACATTCTCGCTTTTTATGTTGTACCTTAGACTAGCCTAAACTGGCTTTACTGCCTCCTTTCAAAAGGGGGTGCACATGCTCTTTCGATTTAACCACTCCATTCTGATGCATGATTATGGCACTTTTTTTCTAAAATTCATCAGGCAACCAGAACACAAGGAGTTAAAGCGCTACTTCAAAAAATTGTTACTATATCCGTTTTGAACAGAAATGCTTGCATCAAGGTGTAATTTTGAATCATTTTGCCGCAAAACACAACGAAGCTTTGGCGCTTCAATTATGCTTTTTTCACTCACACGAGTGTAGCATACAATTGATCTAATATTTAGGCATGTCATGTGAGAAGACCTCTCTTCTACATGACGTATTGGCAATAAACTGAAAAGAAATGCATTCGGCGTAATTTGTTTTTGAAAGCTAAAAAGACTCAATCATTTAAGCACGATGATGAGACCGGGCGGAAAAAAATCAATTCAGTCAAAGAGCAGCAAAATTACTGAAATGGGTAAAAGAGGAAAACATGATTTTCGAAATTTCAAATACAGCACATAATTCAAACAGTGTAAACAAAAAAAAATGGTAGCCCTACTTATCCTTTGAACAGCCGTAGCAATCGACCCAGTTACCAATCACGGTATCTAGTCTCACCAAACCATTGGCAATTCATCAAAATGTGAACTCCTTAATACCATCTGTCACTGGACGTTGAAACATTCGACAACGCGCTTTTTCCATTACCAATTTCCCAAAGGTAGAGTTTGCTAAATGCCCATGCCTTACCCTTTCATGTAGTA
This sequence comes from Tigriopus californicus, assembly GCF_007210705.1. Lineage (NCBI taxonomy): Eukaryota > Metazoa > Arthropoda > Copepoda > Harpacticoida > Harpacticidae > Tigriopus > Tigriopus californicus. The sequence continues at coordinate 15,682,661 of NC_081448.1, forward strand.
TGTATCTACTCTATCATGCATAAAGCACTTTCATGACATCCTCATCTTGGTGATTAAGCACTCCATGATGCCCACCAATTGCCGTCCAATGGCTCCTTGGACGGCAAGTTATGCATGTTGTTACTAATGTCCTCCGCATATCATACGAACTGCTACATTGATTCATTGGCCTCAATCTAAGACAACGATTGCACGCGTTTCTCGCGTTTCTCCCGTTGTGCACATCTTTCCATCTGAAACGGTGAAAGCGATTTGGAATCGTTCGGGTTGTTGCTCTCCAAACATTGGTCATTGGCGTCCGTCAGATTTCCGATTTTTCGATCATCCTTCTTGCACTTAGCCCAGAGATCGGTGAGGTGGCCAGGCTGGCTGCCTGACAGGCCTGGACACCGGAATGAAATTGTCCGAGGTGCTCTCTCTGCTGTTGATTCTGCCGTCTCGATCGAAGTACATACTCGTACGTATGTACGGATGTCCGACGCCCGTCCGCCCGTCCGTACACGAGAGAAAATATACGTGGTATGTAGACCGAGGAACGCCAAGTGAATGACCTGTTTACAGGTCATACAACTTTCATGCCACAGTAAGAAGTGGCTGTTAATGTTCCAAGTCAAGAGCAGCATCCTGATGGACGCACATAGTACACACGCGCAAAGTAAACGCTCAGCAAAAACTCCAACATACGGAAAAAGTACGCGCGCATCACGCGCGTGTGTTGCAACAGTTATACGTCAGGGACTAATTAAGTTTGGCTGTATTCGGGGAAAACTTCTTTTATTTTTTTTTAATTTTAAATCAATAATCCTATTAAGAGTCGTTTGCGGTTTGGTCAAGTGTCATCTACAGTTCGTTAATAAAGAAACGAGTCCTCGCTCAGAGTACTGTTGGGAAAATATTTGGTTTAGCATATAACCAAGAACATAACCAATTATCAAAAAAACAAATAATCGCATACGAATAAAGAATTATTTAACGTATCAGAAAGCTGTTAACCAATTTGTTAGTTGTTAAGTTTAATGAAGCCTACCGACTCTTGTATTTCCCCTATTTCCAACTTAATTAGTTCATGGAAAATATTAAGGACAAACATCCATTTCATGTATTAATATTTATATCACTTCATGAGTATTTACATCATCTTATGCTACAAAGAGTATATTTTTTTACCTTATCAAACACATTCGCTCAAGATGAAATTTACAAATTGCCAAGCTCTATAGCACAATTGAGAGACAAACCATTTTAAACGAATGAAAAGCATTCAGATTTATTATTTCGCAGAATATTGGAAATTTGCGATTGGCTTCTTCAAGCAACAACTTCCTGACGACTTCAGAGCACATGCATAAAAGGTCAGGGGCCTATTGAAATATGGTTCCTTCTGTCTTTTGTCTTTACCACATACTTTTGGGAAATGGCTTTCCCTTTTGGACTCAACTCCAACATGTTTTTGATAAGGTGTAGCATATTCATCCATTTCAAAACGCAAACTTACCCACAATGTGTCCATTCTCACCTGTCGTTTTAAGAATTGCTAGATTTCTTTGTCTTAATACTGCCAAATTAGCCTTGAGATAGGTTTGAAGAAACCAAACATTAGATCAAATTATAACCAATTGTTTGGATCATCCAAATATCTTTTCATTTCGGTTGGGACGCACTAGCTCAGCTAACCTATTTGTTTGGTTTCTGCGAATTTGCCTCCGTGCTCTTCACAAAAGGTTGATTGGTCGTTGCTCTTTCAATCAAAGCTTTGTGTGGAATTTTTGAAGAGATTCTAGTAAATGAGCATCTGAATGTGCGATGTTTTATTACTGAACAGCTGATTCATATTCCCTTTGAAGAACTGAACATTAAAAATTAAATTTCCAAATTATGACCATTACGGTCACAAGGGCTTGATATCTTTTCCTCCTGAAGTAATCATTTTTTTGGTAAAAAGAACCTCAAGGACTCGGAGCGAGCATTTTTCAAAACAGAATGAGCTGCTAGTTAAAACGACAACAGATTGTAGTACCTTAGAAAACCCGAAAAAGGGAAGTAGTAAAGAAAAGGAAAAAAAATCAAGGATGTAAAGACACGGATTCATCAAAACGCAAAAAGTTTATTGTTTGAATCAGTCGAAGCACCACCCGAAAGTCTGAGACCTACAGTAGCACTAAGCCAATAGAACAGAGACCTAATCAAACCCAGTATGCCCAATCGGGAACCATTGATTCATTTTCAATTTAATATTTTTGAACCAGTGGCTAATTTGGTTCCTCGTTTGTTGCCCAGTTTACCGGTTTCGTTCGTCTGGTTTTCTACATCTACTCGTCCATAGGACTATTGGTTCCTTGGTTGCAAGCGCAGTTTCCTAACATGAGAGAGGCCCCCGTTTCGATTTTCCTCCCTGACTTTTCTCTAGGAAACTTTTAGATGTCAACCACACCCATCAACAAAGCACCACTTTGACACTCCCTCCTGGAAATAATGGAGGCATGTGATGGCCGGCTTCGATAGCCGAAAGAGGCTCAACCCTCCGACCTTGGCACCCACCAACCCAAAGAAAACTCGACATTACAACATTATTGTTGAGCGGCCAAAATCTCTTAATCTCGTATCGCATGTTTTGATCTTGCTGATTCCGATCCTTTGGTCTGAATCTTTATTTTTGAACCTCGTTAGCTGGCTAGTTGGCTGCAGATCGGGATGAAAGGGACGAAGTTTGGGGCAGTGAGTGGCCTTTAAGGCATTAGCAGTGGTCGTCCAAGGGCTTTGAAAAATGTGATTCTGCAGATTACTCGTAAGATGCCACCCACAATAGCTCACATTTTATACCAATTGTTTACTTAGTACCATTGGCATGAAGCGACCTGTGCTGCCGATCAAAAGGAATGCTCGAACTGATTCCTTAGTATGCGCATACTCTACATAGATTAAGTCTTTTTAGCTTCTGAACACTCCAAGTTTATTTTTCCTTGAAATCATTTCGCTTTTATGAGACTCAAGGCACTTGAGTCGGTCAAGAGATTTGTGCATTTCGAATCACTTTTAGGTGTGTTTATTGCTCTACTTGCAAGGCATGCAGTTCATAGTTTCGATTCGACTTGGTACGAGTACGTAGGAATTAATTCTACAAGTTATCATGGACCAGAAGTTCATTCATTCTTTGTAGTGTTATGCTGTGAGCTTTGATAGGGCATAGCTTTTGACCCAGTCCTTCAGATTAGCCGAAATTTGACATAAGCATAACCAACCACCTAGATTCTGTCTCATTGGAATAGGAATGCAATACAATGGTTCGAATTTGAAATGATTATTTTTGTCCTTGGCGTCCCCGTCCATATTTCATTCATGCAGGGGCTATATAGAGCCTTTTGAATTTGAAGTACGTACATGGCTACACTCGTGGTGTATCAAAGGCTTTATGAATATAAAATTAGACAAGAATTGTGAGGCTTTCGTATTGAAGTGCTGGGATGACATTCCCAATAGCGGTGAGGATGTCCACAAACAATACCATGTACTACTCTGACAATCCGTAAGTTTGGTTTTGAAATTGAAAAGTTTGTCACTGCGTGTTCTTGTTTGGAATAAGATGCCGAGTTGGAGAAAATGAAACTGAGATGGCAAGTCACCCACCCACCTTGATGAGACAGAATAGACCTTTTCCGTTTTTGTTGCTTTACTTAGAAGGCAGAAAGTAACACCAGGAAATTGCAAAGCTATTAGTAGTGCTTTCATAGCGTCAGGGAGGATCATTTTATACCCACTCAAAAGCTAAGTGAGAGAGAATCACGTACTGAATCATTTCCAGCAATTGCAAGATAATTAATCTATGAAGAGCCAGAGCATGGCGTACAGTTCAATCGTCCTTCTGTTGTGGACTTATATGTAGGGTCGCGATATCGGCCAAGGCTAACCTTCATTTTTCCTGGTGTTCCCAGAACTGAGGCATGTACGCATGCATGCATGATAGGTACGAATTTTACGGACAATGGGTGGTTGTATCCTTTCGTCAACTGATAGCTGGCCTGCTTGCTACCCTACGATGACTCGGCAAGTCCTGTGGTGTTATTCGTTATTCTATTCTCTTAAGATTAATGTCTTCCGATGGAACGCTATTCTCATCAGGATGATTTGGTGCAATGGGGTGGGTTGGTTATTTAGTGGTTGGCGAGTGGCTCTGATCCCTCGGCCCTCCTTCCTCACCCTGATCTCAATGATCTCATTGATGAGTCGACCACATACATGGCTTGGCTATCGTCATCAGAATCTGGTTCATCTATCTCCGTTTCGTCCATCCAAGGCAGAGGAGGGTCAGAGTGAAAAATGACGATGCACCTCCCAATGCATTCAATGAAGTTCCTGGGTCGCCACAGGGGCACTTCCATCGTCATTTACTCGAAGAAGACTCCGTCACTGAGGTGAGACGGGTGCTATCTTTACCTCTCTGGACAACAAGCATCAACTCCATCCCCAACGGTCCATATGCCATTGACCCATGCCCGGGGTCGCTCCCTTCGTTCGTCCATCTACCCGTCGGTCCGTCCGTCCGTCCGCCCGTGCAGTCGTCGGTTGTCTGGCATTGGAGATTGATTCCAGAGTACATTGGACTCTGGGCATCACTCCGCTCCTCAATCGCTGACTTACGAACTCGCTGGCCACACGATGGAAGTGGCAGGTCCGTGACCGCTCGGTCGATGCCTTCTCTCATTCCTGTTATCAGCTTCAAAGGAAGCTATGGAGTAGGTTCAGAGCGAAGTCCTCGAGCGAGTTAGGCAGCTGTTTCCAACTGGATCGTGCTCAGTCGCTCTTGAGGTTTGAGTTTGTTCCCCTTTGGAGGAGCTCTTTTCCGTTGCTTGGACAACTCGCTCTCCATCGAGATTCGAGACCGCAGTGGACGGGAGGAGAGAGAGAGACGAGAGCGGGTAGATCAGACAGAGGCTGTGAGGCTAAAAAATAGTATCGTTGGTAGGACTGACAACGGCAACAGTCCAAGCAAGTGTTTCAGCATCGACCCGCGTCCTCTGCCCAAACAAGCCACAGAGGACCCACAACGAGCGGCAGGGGAGGCCATCATCCTAAAGAACAGGGCAGTGAACCGTCTTTCGGAGAGGATGAAACCGGCCACATACTGTAGCTAGATCGGAGAAGCGAAAGTGGGGTGAATGCCTCAGCATGTTCCTCTATCTGGAGTGTGTGTGTGTGTGTGTCTGTCTGTGTGCATGCATGTGGTTGCTCTTCATCAGTTCATTGCCTCCAAAGCTCATCGCTGCCTTTGGTGGCGATTCAACCCTGTCAGCTCCTTGGTGGCCAATTGGTCTGTTGGCCGGTTGACTCTATGCTGGCTTGCGAGTGTTGCGGGTGATGATTTTATTTAGGGCTTTTCCGGCACGTAAGAAAGCAACTCCCGTGTTCAAGGCACCGAGAGCAGCTTGAAATTTAGGCCTTTCAGCCAAAAAGGTGAAAACTAAGTGAACCAGAATCCAAATATGCTCTTGATTGACTGAAGTATTGTATTGTATCGTTATTTCAGCACCTATGATGAGAATAATTCCTTCCAAAAAATAGAGAGAGAGAGTAGCGAGATACGAAACGTAAACGTACGCTCCATCCAATGTGCCTTGATATGGGCAGAAATTCAACATCTGTGGAAGAGGTCTTCCGAGTAGTTTCGGAAAGAGCAGAAAGAGCACAATGAGGTGAACGAACGAGCATGAGCAGTCTTTGCCGCCGATACTAGACATGCCGCCACAAGGCTTGCCCGCCGGCCCAGCTGCTGCCTCTGTTGCTACTGCTGCTACTATTCCTGAGATTAGGCTGGATGTGTATGAGGTTCTGCTCCTGCTATAGGGCCATAGGGCAGTGAACTGTCATTTCCCTAGGCCCTTCAATGGTCGCAGAGAGCTTAGAACATGCAAAAGGGCATGTCTGACTGAATACAATTGTTAATCAGTACATTACTCAGGCTATAGTCATTCTTACTGTCATTACATAAAATAGGCAATCAAAAGTATTCATATTGGGCCAGAGTGTTCATATTGAGGTAAAACCTGTGGTCGAAGAAGTAGTAGTAATAGTACGCTGAACTGGATATTGTCCAAAGCAGTCCCACTCTGTGTACTCCTGAAACTGGCTTGCTCGGCGTTGTTCTTCAATCAGCTGTTGGCTGAGGCATGGATGTATTGCTCCGAGCAGGCACTCAATTGCTTGCCGACTCACTTCAGACTCAGAGGAGTGAGTGAGTGAGTCTATTGGGTGTTGGAGCCTCGGGTGGCCGCGGCCAGAGAGCGATCAGTCGCTCTGTCCCCCTGACGCTCGCTCGTCTGCGGATCCATGGAGAAGCCGAGCAAACGAGGCCGCGAGCTTGTAACTTGTTTTCGAGCGAGGGAGCACGAGATTGAGAAAGAAAATAGAGGAAGAAATCTTCCTGATTTAGTCCATGCTGAGAGGTGAGATTGGATGGCAGCAGAGAAACGAACAGCGAGGTTGACTGCTTCAGATTGCTCTGCCATGATGGTGATAGCATCTTCTGCCGAGACCCAAAGTTCTCAGTTGGTGAATTGAAAGAAAATCGCTTCCCTCGTCGTGGCCATTTCCTTGCCATCTTGTGCACCTCGTTTATGTTCCAGGCTCGGGTCAGGATCTTCATAGTGTGGACTCAGCGAGCATTTCATGCCTAGTTATGAGTCGTCCCTCGCCTCAAGTGATAGTTGCATTTCACCTTGAGAGTGCTCCATGAACTGCCAAATCTGACCCTCAAGAGGTTTTGTGATACTCCAAATCAATAGCCTGATCCTTCCTCTAGTTTCCAAGAATACACCACATCTACTACTATCCTACCGACCGATCGTTATCCGAGTGCCACATAGGTACAAGACTCATTTCACCACGACTCCATGGCCCTCTATTTCGCCTGACTTGCGTTAAAGGGTAAGAAAGTTGAGCCAATTCGTCAAATACACTGACATCCCCTGTGACATGGAACATCAAGAAGCCAAATAGCTAAATCCGAATTAGTCGCTGCATTGTTCAACCATGGGAGAATTGAATGACGAACCAATTCATTCCAAACAAATAACCAAACGTTCGTCGAAAATCGATGGAAGATATTTGACACGACTCACTTGTCAGGTTTTATGTCCAACCTGACTTAGAATCTAGCCATCCTTCTGTTATGCTTAGGGTTCGTGCTTAGTCTGCGAGTTCGAATGTGTTCAAGGCGGGTGCAATTTTTTTGCCATCCCATTGCTGCCTTTCCGCAGAAAGCTCCCCTCCCTGCAGATAAAACCTGTACCACCATGCACCCCTGCAAAAAACTCTCTTGCTCTTGAGCGAATTCGAAGCGGGCGACACGCCAATCAGTGCCAAAAGGGGACCTCCACAACCATCCACGGATGGATACGGTGCCGCAGCCTGGGAAGCTACCAGTTAGGTGGCTAAAATCGGCAGTTTTACGACTTTGAGCAAAAATTGTGTCACGAAAGGGAGGGGGAGGGGAAATTGGTGGAGGGTGAGGAGGGTTTGCAATTTACAAGGTGATTCAGTCATGGGCTAAAAGCGTTTCCATACTCGCGTTATAGCCGTTATAGCAACTTTTTATGCTCAGCCTCGAGCGAGAAATTTGCGCAGATCCCACTGTTTGATCCATCTTTTCTTTTGCCGTCGAAGTGGTTGAGGGAGGACAGATTTGTCGATGAACCACGGCAACAGCCACTAAGGGTATCGGTTCCAAAGCAAAACCACAAAATCAGTTGTCTTTTGGACACATCCAGATCTGAATGGGCGTACATTTAAAGTTTTTTTTCCTTTAAAATATGTTTCAAAACCAGTCTTCCGCACACGCAAACGCAAAAGGAGTTTGAGACAGTTTTTGCAAGGCAACCAAAGAAAAAAAAAATGATGATAGAAGTTGTGTGAGGACAAAAGCGCCAACTGTCCAACTGGCCCACTCTCAAATTTCCAAGAACTTCAATGACATGGACTGTCCTCGCAAATTATGGGAATTTACTACCATTATCATCCGCTAGCTTCTACTACTCCAGGAACTGCTACTCAGGAAGGATGCAAATTAGTGGCATGGATAATCAATTTACAAATAGCCTGTCATTGAGATTGGTCTGAAACACTCGCCTAAGCTGGACGGAGAAAAATTACCAACCACCCCACCTTCCTGGACCTATCTCTTAGGATTCGGAGGAAGCAATGATCCCAAGAGTAAGGTATCCTATAATCTCCCTTTGAAAATGCCCTTCTCCAAGTTCTCACATGAACAGACCTCAACTTCAAATGAGAGGTCGTTTCCGATCACAACAGCTGTAGCAGAGTACGCTGCCGGGGACTGTCCTGGCAGCCTTCTCAATCCCTAGAGGAGCGAAAGGACCTGGTTTTTGTACTTGATACCGTTAGCACTAGCAGTGAGGGTCCAAGAGATTGTATATAGTATGAACACATCGTGGACTGAGTGAGAGTGTGAGTGAGTGAGAGGGTGAATGGGGTCCACCTAGGATGGAGATTAGGAGAGAGAAAGAGAAAGAGTGAGTGAGTGAGTGAGTGTGTTTGTGTGTGTGTGCGTGAATAGGAGAGAAAGAAAGACAGAGAGTCTGTAGAACGAGTGGGTAAGAGCAGCGAGGAGACTCGATAAAGAGCGAGGGAAAGAGGGATTAGAAAGAGAAAGAAGATGGAGAGGACGACTCCTGATGACTTCAAGGTCAGGAGTGCCTTGACATCAAGGACATTGAATCCAACTATGCATAGCAAATGGTGTGGGGAATGACGAATATCACATAAAGGACTCTTGCTCTCCTTCCACATCATCCTGTCCACGTCTATGCACAGTGTATTTCTTGCTTGGACAGGGGACAAGCTGACAACGACACAGTATCATCCTTGCTTGGTAAGCCGAAGATGAGTGCTAAATAGACGATATTTCTGACACATCCTCTGTCACTCATACGTCGTCACCATCCAGAAAGAGACCACTGCACAGGGTATACTATGTAGTAATGATTCTTTATCGTCGCAGAGCATCGCTAACATGTAGGGGAGCCAATACAAGTACAAAGAGGTGAATGGCCACGATGCCGTTCGATCTTGGAAATTCGGGCCCTGACACGTTGGACACATTTGGACAAGGACCCCCCTCTTTCGGAATCTTCTTTGTTGGGGTAAATGTGAGACTCCATTGGGTCACACAAGTAGAGGTCGGATTTAACGGGGTTTACACACAAAGGTATTCTTAAGCTGAAATTATTTTGGAGCCTTTTGTAAGTAAATGTTCTGATAGATTTTCGCCTGTATTTTAACTTGGAATCGGGTTTTCGGCCATGAGTGTTTTTGAGCATAAATTGAATCCAACAAAAATCGGACTTTATCTTAGTAGGTATCATGCTAATAACATAAAAGGGCAGTGAATGATCGAAAAAAAATCACGTTTGAATATGCTCTCTAGACAGAGGCATCAAAATTAAGAGAGATTCATTCACCAATGCAATCTCAAATTGAGCCACTCTCTCGATCTATCGAGCTCGCCTTTCATTCTAATAATCCTAATACTGAATAGGGGAACACCTGATCCATACGTAAGGCTCAAATTCTATTCATACCTAGTAGAGGAACACCGGTCGGCAGCAAATCTTTTCTCTACAATAAAATGGCCTCCATGTATGCTTCAGCTGGAAACAAGGCGATTGAAAAAAAAAAATATCTTGGATTGTGTTTTTGTTATGTGCTCCGTAGGGTCTTGTTTTGCTACACGAGAGGTGTGACTTTCTTACTACTGTCAAGAACAGTGCAACATTTTGACGAAAGTAGATTGCAAACTTATATGACACTATGTGTGTGTACGTACTAGTTATCGATTGAGTCATGGATTTAACAAGCCTGCATTCCTTTCAGCCATGAATCGTAAGCAAAATTGATGGTCATTCTCCGTTCCAGTCGACTCAGTGAGGTCAATCTTGTTCGAATGAGGGAATGAACCAAGCTTGCCTTGACATTTTGAACCTGGTTCGTAATGATCGTCATAGCTAAGAAAACTATGTAACTGTAGTCGATTGCAATGGCTGAGACTAGATTAAACAGGGTATTCAAAGCCCAAAACTGCGATGTCTTCCATGCACTCGGAGGAAAGCTCAGTCTCATTTCCTAAATCCATCACACCCCATTGCCGAGCCAGACCCTCTCATGAGCCTATTGAATCCGTGACCCAACGGTTAGATCATTCTTTTGGGTCTTTGTCCGAGTTTTGGACAGATTTTTGACATCCCCTTCGCTTCTCGTGTCTTGCAGGAATGGCGACATGTCCTATACGCTTGAGTTGCTTCGAATGGAAAATGAATTTTGGCCCAACCATGCCCACTGCCACACCCAACAAAACACCCCATTCAACCATCAGACGAGCGAGGGGTTGTTCTCAGTGATCGCCAACCAGACGACCAATCCCAATGCACCAATCTTAAACGAGGCCCCAAATGGCAGGATGTGTGGACGCCAAGCCGTGAACTCCACAGGCCCGCCCAGTTTGACAATGGGTCCGAAGGCCTCCGGTCCGATCCCTCTTGATCAACGCCCACACTCTCAAAGTCGGGAGATAAGCGATGCAGTCAATCGAAGGGACGAAGGTGATGATGATCAGCATCACCATTCCTGTGCCAAAGTGATTGCGGCGGCAGCCCAACGAGGCACTCTTAGACCAATGCATAGCTACTGTAAGTCACCAGTTGTACAATCGGTCATCGTAACCGATTCAAATGCATGTGTTCCATCAATTTCCACTCTCATGTGCGTGACATTGACTTGCAGATGAATGTTGTATCAACGTTCACGTGTCTTCATTGTTGGAGCATTGGCTGGATTGGGACCGAGCCCCCTTGATCTCAACCGTTCCTAAAGGGGGAATCCGTGGGAAAGAAGGCGCTCATACTGACACACACCTGGATGGAAGTCAAGCCGGGGAGTTCGCTTCCCAACCCAAATTACACGTAAACCCCACCTCGATTGAAGGATGGGTTAGGCAAATTTCTTCAAATGGCTGTGATGTGAATCGGCAAGACTCGGAGGGGCGGACCTTGCTCCACCTCCTTCTCAATGGTAAGAGTCGGCGGCAAGAGATCCAGAGAGATTCGTCACCCGTGCATGACGACCCTCGCTTCACGTTTCATTTCAGGCGCTTCACACAACTTTACCGGAGAAACCGTCGTTGAATTGACTGGATTGCTGGTTGAAACGGGTGCAAATCCAAGTGTCAGAGATCATCGAGGAGAGACACCTCTCCATTTGGTCAAACATTGGCTTCATAGTGACAAGAGCCAATCACCGTCTTCGTCTCCTCCACACCAGACGACCATCATGATTGCCTTATCCCTAGGGCGATTACTTTTAGAATCCGGCACGCGGGCTTTGTCCACGGATCAGTGCCTGTCGGCCTGGATCAACCTACCGGACTCCGACGAACGAACTCTCCTCTCATATAGTGTGGCCCTGGGGGATTCTGCCGAAGAGCTGAGCCGGCTCCTCCTCAACTACGGGGCCGAGGTCATCCCCAGCCCGTCGCCCATGTCCTCTTCGTCTTTGTCCTCGTCCTCCGGGGGTCCAGTCGCCACACCTCCTGGCTCGCTTGACTCGTCAGGACCGCCACCTCATCCCATTCAACAGCTGACCAAAGAGAGAACCCAATCCGCTTTCACTTGGCTACTCAAGTCTGTGATGGAGAAGAGAGCCTCGGAGCCTTTTCAACGCACCATAAATTTGGTGGGCCAGTCTATGGCTCACCAGCCCTTGCGCATGAAGCGCCACATCAAGCGGGTCATGATGCACTTGGGACGGGGGATTTCGGTGAATGGTCCGCTCTTCTTGGAACTGAAAACGCTTATGATGCCATTCTGGTGTAATCCACAGCCCCTTCGTCATCAATGTTTGCGTCAGATTCGAAAATCGTTGGGGCCAAAACGCTTGAACCGCGGTCCTGTGAGCAAACTAGGGTTACCCACGAAGCTCCAACGATTGGTTCGGTTCCAATCCGAGCATTCTGAGCATTTCGAGCATTCTGAGGGTTCTGAGGGTTCTGAGGGTTCCGAGTGCTCCTCGAGAACTGATGACGAGTGACGGGTTGCCAAGGCAAGAGATACAAACGCACACACACACACATATCAGAACAACCTTGAGAATGCAAATTCAAAATCAAAAGCCTGTCTGACACCCTAAACTTATGCTCTCTATGCTCCATGATCCATTCTCCTTGCCCTTGGTGCCCATCGTGTCTCCGTTGATGTGTTACTTGACAACGTACCCTGGAACCAACTTCTCGCTCCAAAAATATTAATCCTTTGTGACCTCGAAGCAATTGGACCCCGGTGAACTTCGAACAAACTTCCGAACCTAAAGCAAAGAAGAAGAAGAAGAATGAAAACTTGTTATTTTGTTATCAAGAAGAAGATTTAGGAAAAACTTCATTCCAATATTTAGGCCTCTTAAACTACCCGTAGACCAATCAATCAATCGATCGCCCATCTATATCATCATCAGCGTCATCATCACCATCGTCGTCGTCATCCTCCTCCCCAAGAAACTGACGAGTAGCCAACCAAGCCGCCTTTTGATTGTGTTCAGAACCAACTCTCACTCACCTCATTTCTCCTCTCTACATGGCAAGCCATCTCTTCATGTGTTCAGTTATCCCAACCAATACAACCCCGATTTTAAATCTTATTATCATTATTTATTGTCATGATTATGATTATTACCTTGATTTTTAACATTATTATTCTTGTTGTTATTTTACTATCCCACATGATGATCCTCATCTTCCCCAATTTTTTCCTGGAGACAGGTACTTCTCAGCGATGTTCCTTCGGACAAACTCGCAGTGATCCACAGCAACAACCACAACCACAACAATAAAATGATATGAGTAATAGAGATCAACTTCAGCTGACGAACAAAAATACTGCCACCCTATTTCTATTTTTGTCATTGTCAATTCCTTACTTTCGACCAGATCAATTATGGGTAAAACAGGCGTTAGCAGCAATTGATTCTAGTCCAAACTCGTTGGATCCCTTTTATCGTCCCAAGACAAAGGTCGTGTCCAGTATCTTTTAGAACCAAACCAAGAAAGATTTTTACCATTTTCACTAAGCCATCCAGCCAATCAACCAACCTTTCACTTTGTTCATCTTCTTGACCCAAATTCTTTTCTCCTTTCAAATAACGCATCACTCTAACCTTCAAATATCCACACCCTCCCTATCCTTAGCTTATCCTCCCCTTTTTTCCTCCTTCTCGCCTCATGCTCTGCCTTTGAATGTAGTTAAAGAATCAAATCCTTTCGTTCCCTCCGTCCCTTTTCCCGGTCCCTTCTCTACCAATCATCCACCGCTAGCTTTGAAAAGAACACAGTAATGCACCCAAACCACAATCGTTGAAGACACGAGCACGCCACACACAATTGACGACTGACCGACCGACCGACCGACATCTTACCACTTTGCAAATTAATAAGCAGACCGACAAATCAATGACTAATGCCCCATCCCCATATAGAGAGAAAAAAACCAAGCAGATAGGGAAAACACGTTGACTTGACCTGTCACTTATTTGATTGTTCTGCTGATGTGAATAATGTCATTTATAGCCCTCAATTGCAAATCCCACAGAAACTTTCATCCTTTTACCAGCGCTCGTGTTCGGTTTTCTAATTCAATCATCATTTCAGTCCCGAATTTTGAGGAGAGAGGAGAGCATACACTTTGTGCCTCCATTCATCCATGCAAGGCTGTTTTTGAAGAAATACCAACCCATGCAAATGTCCTCCTAAGCCTTCAGTTCGATTCTCGTCTAATCAAGTTGTTCTTAGTTGAAACACCACGCAAAATGCCTAATAATAAAATGATTGTTTTTCAATAGCTCCAGGACTACTTATTTTGTTGACATGAAACGCTCTCTTTCACTAGACAGTTGCTCCCGATCTGACTCTACTTTCGAACTCTTATGTTATATCGATATTCCTCCCCATACATTTTTTTCAACAATAGTCATTCACAATCGAGAAAGGTTGGGACTTGGGATTGTCCAATATTCAGAGAAGGGACGACATGTATCTCCGATAGTGTACATTTTTAAAGCTTTAATGAGCTTCGTCCCAATGAGGTTTTAGGGCCAATTCTAGCCACCGCAGAGGTTTAAGTTGCGTTTTGTTCGCATCTTCAAGCCCTCGTTAATTCAGGCTAGCAAGAGCTTTGTAGTCCACCTCTCTTCATTCTCAGGCTACTAAAGTTCCTGATCAACCCTATATTCAAGGGCTAGCCAGTTCTGTGAACTCTAATTCCTTGTTTGATCAGATATTATATAAATATAAAATTTACAGTGGTGGTAAGGAAGTAAAAAAATAAATCCCAATTTCGCTATCTTGGCTAACTAATGGAGGTCGCAATTTAATTGGGGGTCTTTCAGATTGTCGTCGTATACACCGTTAGGCTTTGATCTCATTAAGAAACAGGGCTGAAACGATGATTTAGGCCTTACTTCCATCCATTATGCTTCAGTTTTCACGTATTGAATTGTTCATTATTCAAGATGATAGTTGACATTGTAATTCGAAGACCGTGAAATAGTTGGGTCTCTTTCGCTCTGTAGTGGTTACAGTACCTTTGATTCGCTGTCAGGGAGTGCTTTGATGCTTCTGATAACCACTGACATGAAAAATAATTTGGAACTGTACACGAATTCACCACACTCGTAATTTTTATTCTCGCAAGTCAAATTTCTTTGTTCGTCAATGTTGCATCACCTGTCCCGTTTAGCTTACCGTAAACTTAGACATGGAGTAGTGGAGTGGAAAACTCGGTCGAAGATCGAACGTCTTCTAGAGAGGTTTTGTAGAGGTATGCGTTATCTCCTGAACAGATGGATTCTCGGTGAGAGAGTGCTCATTGAATTCCATCTTCATGTTGAAGCACTTGATTAGGAGGTAACGCAAAAATGAAACGTCTTCTAGCTAGGTTTCAGAGAGCTTTCCACTCCCCTACTCCATGAACTTGGCTTGGACGACTGAGAATTACTGATGGGCTCAAATAAATAATCACGGGAGGTTGCGACTAGGGATGTCAATTTACATTTTCATTGGCATATGGCAACACTAGCGGAACATCTGAAACCCATTAGTTAGTCCATAGGCCACTGAAAATTATGGACGTATCTCTATGACCAAGACTAGTCATCAGGGCTGCACCAATAGTCGTGTCATGTTGCAGGTTCATCCTGTTCATAGCTTTCTTGAAGCTCAAGAAAGCGCAATTCTCAACATATGCCTGGCAGCCCTGATATCTTGACTAACAAATTAGACCAAAGTTTCTACAGGCAGCCTAAAGGTAATTGCGGCTGAATTGGCTTTTTGTTATAACTAGTCTTGGTCGAGGTACGTCCACAGTTTTCAGTGGTCTATAGTTGTCATTCCCGATGGTGGTTTGTGACTCCTTTATTTCTGACTAGAACACATTTATATATACATGACTAGAACAGATTACAAGCATGAGCAGCATGCTCAACACCGAGTATCACATCTAACAAATCTCCCTCACACAGGGGGGGGGATCCCTGGTCACTGGGCCGTCCCACAGAGGGATCACGGGCCATCCGGAGATTCACAGGACCATCCTCTGGGATGCACGGGACCATCCTCTGGGATGCACGGGACCATCCTCTGGGATGCACGGGACCATCCTCTGGGATGCACGGGACCATCCTCTGGGATGCACGGGACCATCCTCTGGGATGCACGGACCCATCCTCTGGGATGCACGGGACCATCCTCTGGCGGATGCACGGACCATCCTCTGGGATGCACAGGACCCATCCTCTGGGATGCACAGGACCATCCTCTGGGATGGCACAGGACATCCTCTGGGATGCACAGAACCATCTCTGGGATGCACAGAACCATCCTCTGGGATGCACAGGACCATCCTCTGGGATGCACAGGACTATCCTCTGGGATGCACAGGACTATCCTCTGGGATGCACAGGACCATCCTCTGGGATGCACGGGACCATCCTCTGGGATTCACGGGACACATCCTCTGGGATGCCACATCATCTGGGATGCACAGAACCATCCTCTGGGATGCACAGAACCATCCTCTGGGATGCACAGAACCATCCTCTGGGATGCACAGAACCATCCTCTGGGATGCACAGAACCATCCTCTGGGATGCACAGAACCATCCTCTGGGATGCACAGAACCATCCTCTGGCATGACAGGACTATCTCTGGCATGTACAGGACTATCCTCTGGATGCACAGGACCATCCTCTGGGATGCACAGGACCATCTCTGGGATTCACGGGACCATCCTCTGGGATTCACGGACCATCCTCTGGTATTCACGGGACCATCCTCTGGGATTCACGGGACCATCCTCTGGGATTCACGGGACCATCCTCTGGATTCACGGGACCATCCTCTGGATTCACGGGACCATCCTCTGGATTCACGGACATCCTCTGGGATTCACGGGAACATCCTCTGGGATTCACGGGACCATCCTCTGGGATTCACGGACCATCCTCTGGGATTCACGGGACCATCCTCTGGGATTCACGGGAACATCCTCTGGATTCACGGGACCATCCTCTGTGGATTCACGGGACCATCCTCTGGGATACACGGGACCATCCTCTGGGATTCACGGGACCATCCTCTGGGATTCACGGGCCATCTGGGGCTCACGGGCCATCTGGGGCTCACGGGCCATCTGGGGCTCACGGGCCATCTGGGGTCACGGGCCATCTAGGGTCACGGGATCGACACCACCATCAGGGTCACGAGTTGTCCCTGCATCTGAGGAATCCGCCCTCCATCTGAGGCCTGGCCCACAACTAGGGGCCACGATGATGTGGTGGCATGGTCCCAGTGTCTAAAATTAGTGCTCAGCTCATAGAAAAATGGTATCTGAGAGTATTGAAGCTTGTCACAAAGCTTGCATTTGACATAGCTGCCACCATCTCAGATGCTCACTTGGCCAACCGAAAGTTTTTTGCTGCAATATCAGGCGGAGAAATGGTGGAAAGCATTGCAAACCCATTCAAGGAAGACTCAAAAACATTCTCGATGTTTGACTCAGTACATCTATTCAAGAACATAAATAACAATCTAGTGAACAGGAGGACCTTCCGGTGCCCATCATTTGATGGTATGTCAATGTCTGCCTCTTTTCATCAATTGTGAGAACTCTATCACCAGGAGTGTGCCAATGCAGGGCGGTTTGCCTTCAAGCTTTTAGATCAGGTCTTGGGACCCAAGTTAATTGAAAAGACCAATGTCTTGTTGGCCAATTCCTGTTTCCACAACTCAACCATTCAAGCCCTCCAGTACTTTTAAAGACATGGCCAAGATCATTGGAAAGAAACGGCAGATTTTTTCAAGTTAATCAGAGGATTTTGGAATCATGTCAATGTTAAAGACACTTATGCTCATGTACAATTAAGGGACAATCAACAACAGCCAATAGATTTTGAAAATCAAGATTCCCTGAACTTTCTCATGCAATTTGTGACAGATTCAAGACTGGAAGGATTAAAAATTGCCCGGCTTGACCAAATAAACATTTTTTGCATTGAGTAGGACTGTGACATTGCTCATCACCTTATCAAGATATCTTCTGGTAACAAGAAGGCTTGCTTATGTTTTACTTGGCAAAATCAGTTCGGAGATGCTAGAACTGCAGTTTTCATGGTATTGACAACTTTTGGGTGAGTGAAAGTTAAAAGTGACTACTTGAACAACTTTGAACCATCAATTTTTTATTTGATTTACAGGTGGAAACTTCTAAAATCAGTGAGGCTGTTTCTTGAAGCAGAAAAGAAGATACAAGTTGGGCAAGCCTTGGTCAAGCATTCTGGTTTGGATTTGGTGGATGTTCAATCCGCATTTCAAACAGATGCTACCAATGAAGAGGATATTAAAGAGAGCGTCCACATTTTACAAGTTACCCCTCTTGCAGTACCTATTTCATCCAGACTTCAAGAAACAAGAGGGTATAATTTTCTACATTGCCAGGTTTATATCAAGGTGCCTTTTGAAGGTTAAGAAGTATGAAGATTGTTCTGAATGGTAATTCAATCCCAAGGCTCGCCCTCCATCCAGTTTGAAGATGTCTTAGACAATACTTAAGTGATTTTAAATTGGCTAGCAAGGACTTCACCAATCAAGTCAACCGGGGAGGCCTCATGACACCATCCAATCTTATCCACATGACCTGCCTCTGCTGTCTTCAATTGCAGTGCTCAATTTTTGATGACAAAGAAACTGAACAATTGTTTCTGTCCATGAGTGACCATAGGATTGTTTTTGTTGAAGTTTTCATGATTCATGCCATGGAATGTTCTGTTGTGTTGTCTTGTGTTTAACCCATTTTTTCAACCAGGGCCATTGCTTCCTTGATTTTATCCCTATGGTTGGGGAAAAATTCTTCAATGTTATGATAAAAAACAAAGTTACCATGTTAAATGATAATGTTCACATGGCTTGAAAAAGATCAGGCAAAACCTCTTCCAACAGCAGAAAAGTGGCAAAATTAGCATCAGTGTGAGCAATGCCGATTGGTTTTCCTTTTTGTGCCCTACTAGAAATAAAGCCTTTATTTTTTTATATTTTCATAATGATGTTTTTCACTTGTGCTCTTCATGTTTTATAACACTTGTCAAGTTATCAAACTCCTATTCAATCTTGTTTAGCCTCAATTAGAGCTTTTGTGAACATATCCAATGGCCAAATTCATAGACTAACACAATGGTTATAATTTGGTGTTGGCTCAAATTCCAAGACTTCTTTCTAGTTGCTAAAGAAGCAAAGGGAACGTTTTTTTTATGTTTCATCAATATCAATTTAGGAGATGCTTGGTTCTTATTATTGAAAATTATGTTTTGCAAAAATAGATCAAAAAGGGCGTTTATAAAACGTGAAATAAAAAATGTCACACTTCAAGATCCATGGTTTATTGAGCTTGTGGTCAACAAATATCACATCATAGGTGTGAAATGTTCATCTTCAGTAACTTTTAAGTGATATATTGAACTATTTTTAGCCTTTTCTGGATGCTTCAGAAAAGCCAAACATTTTCATTTGTTTTTGGAACATTGAAAAAACGTTGTACATTTCTTTGCAATTGCAATGCAACATAATTGGAGCACTCTGTGGTCAAATTTAATTGTAAATACATTTAGAGGTCTAAGCTGGTACTCAATAAATTGTTATAAAATTTCAAATGAAAATGGGACTAAGGATACTCAAAAAATATATTTACTGCGTTTTCAAAAATGCTATCTTAGGATAGGTTATTAGTGGATTAACATATCACAGCTACTTTCCTTGACTTATAATTCATCAAAGTTGGTTCTTTTGTCATTTTAACCAAGAAAAACCCAACAAAAAGTCTTGGCATTTGAGCAAACTCATAATGTTGCGGGAACCACAAGGTTAAGATTGCTCAAGGCAAGACAAAGAAAAGAACGTCTTCTAGCGAGGTTGGGTGAGGGTTTCCACTCCAGTGCTTCCGCACTCCATGACTGAACCCGTTCTAATCATATTCTTTTTGATTTCTAGTTAACTGTTTTATCATTCTTGATCACTTCATTCTTTTATCCTTGAATCCATTTTTGTATGTGATATTTATACATGACCAAGAGTTGCAAAAGGAGAAAAAAATAAGATTATTAAGAGCGAGGAAAAAAGGTCAACTAACAAGGGCCGGGACCGAAGCCAGGGACGGTACTATATAGCGGTCTAGAGCTGGATTCTTGGACACGGTCGTCTCCTCTCCTCTCGTCTCACCCGTCTCACCACGGTGGTCAAAAAAGCTTATCAGGTATTGAGAGAAATGCGCATATCCATCTCAACAGTCTTCTTCCTTGCAAAAACCATAAGAAGTTATTTTGA
>NC_081448.1:15704809-15799445 GCF_007210705.1 Tigriopus californicus
GTCTCCTCTCCTCTCGTCTCACCCGTCTCACCACGGTGGTCAAAATGCCTTATCAAGTATTGAGAGAAATACGCGAATCCATCTTAACAGTCTCCTACTTCGAAAAAACTATAACAAGTAATTTTGACCTTGTTGATTTATTGAATTAGGGCTCAAATTTAACGCTCATTTGGCGAATAGTTACCAAGATTTGTTTGGATACTTCTGATTGACTTCAAAAGGCTTATGAACCACTTTGGCAGTCGTCTCACTGGTGAGACGAGAGTGGTAAGCTGATCAACGAAGAATCCAGCTTATATGTTTGTTTGAAACAAAGTCAGTTCCAACTCTCTCGCTCGGCCTGCCAACTGATTTTGGGTATCCCAATTGAGGGTTATTTCCCCTTCGTTGTCACAGCCAACAGTAATTATTACCTCACCCTAGGGAATGATCGCAAGGTTTGCCCATTTAATCTGTTAAAGCCGCAACTCCTACAGTAATCAAATACCACAGAGAAGCTTGGGCTTGGTTAGCCAGAGATCGAACCATGATTTGCAAATCGGGAAGCACATGCTCTACCATTACGGTACCCCAGCAAGCCAATCTTATAGGTAAATTTAGACCTGGTAGCTCTCCATCATAAAATATATTTCGTTTTGCAGAAATTTCCTTGATTGCAACACATTTCACATGGGTGTTGGCAAAGGGACGAAAAAATCAACATCTCCAGGACATCCCCCTCCGGAGCCTAATGAGGACTTTTATTGGTTTTTCATGGACTTCCCATAGAAAATATTTAGGTATAATTGTTTGGCAAATGACATGAAGTATTTTCATATCTCAAGTGTGTCTCTATTATGCCATGGTTCATGGTTAGCCTGGAGAGGTCCCCCTATAAAATATAGACTTTTCCATCAATGTTTGGCAGATTTTAAAATTCAAAATTCTTGCCAGATTTGTGAGCAGTTCCCAAAACGAGCGGTGGGATAGATCTTGCAGCTTTTGGCATTGACTTTGATGATCCCATTAACGTTTTCGGGTTTGGTTCCTTGGATTCAGCGCACAGGATAGTCAAAAATATCAGCCGTTTCACTTTCTATTGTGATTTTCATGTTGGTTCCAGGACAACTCGACCCAGCGGACAGCTCGACCCAATGGACAACTCCACCCATTACAGATTTTAGGCCCAATTTGTTGGCTTACAAATAATTCATACTTATGTAGCAAAGCTGAAACAATTCAACATTTGATCTTTAAAAGCAAGGTATGTTTACATCAATCAAGGTGTGGAAATCAAGTTTGGTAATGTTTTAGTCAAACTTGACTATTTATTTAATGCCTAACTGATGCTAACATCTTTGCATGCACATCGAACGTTGACTCATCAAGCTTTAGTTTTGTTCCATAATCATGTTTTTTGGCCAATATGTTGTGTTTAGTGTTTGTACTTGGTCGATTTGTCCGGTCACCGTTCTTGTTCTACAATGGTACTTACTTTAAATGCTTGATTTGTTTGCAGACAACAACTTTTAGTTAAATATCAATTAATATGACTTGGTTGGAAAAAAGGAATTACCCTCATTTTAGTTTATTGTTTATTGTTGAGAGCCACTCACAGACACAATGTGTATAAAAGAGTAATGATACAATTGGGAAAAATATTAAAACCGAGAGAATGGAAAGGAAGCATTATTAATTAACTGCTCAAGAAGTAGAACACATACGACAAGAAAACAAAATAATTGCTTCCGGTCCAAACCAATTGTTTGAAAGAAGCAGTTGGATGTAAAATTTCGGTAGGACCACGGTAAAAAAGCTTGCCTTTGTAACGAAGCCTGTAACTTCCCTTTGGCTACCTGCACACACATTAGGTGAAAAATAATGCCTACTACTCTAATGATTTCGTCCAATAGAGTGCTTATATTGAAAGTCCGTGCTACCTATTTTTGTGCTTTATTACAGTTTTGCCTCCCGTCAATTTTTGTTGCATCATAATTTTGCTTGTGATTCTGTCTGAAACAGACTCTTTTCAGCAAGTCCACAAAACTTGATCTGAACTTTTAATTAAAGCAATGGATCCGGTTTTTGATTGGCCTAATCATAAGTGAATTTCGTTCCCACTGATCCCAATAAAAAGATACCCTACTGATCCCAATAAAACAGGGGTCTCACTGATGAATTTTGGGGGTTCAGGGTCTACAAGAACACCTCCCCCGTTATGAAACATCCGGAGGCATTTGACATAAAACCCTCAGATTGTCCAGGGTAGAATTGACTCCTCGAGGCCATGAATCTGCGTGCTAAGCTAGGAATTTGCCAATTCTTCATCAACGACCCTCAAGACGAGGCGATCTTGGGTCATCTCTTCGCACACTTGAAGCACCAAGTGATCCACGATGTCATCCGATAAGGCCCTCACAATATGAACTGGATTTGAGGAATCTTGTTCTTTCTTGCCTCGCTTATTCGGACCACTAAAGCGTTCACCTCCCAGAAACACACACGGATAACTTGCCAACAAGTCCCAAGAGGAAACGTCTCGTCTAGATTGGTGGATGTTTTCGAGGTCGTAATCAGACAACTCGAGAACAAAACCTGAGGCCGAGTCAGATTCTTTCTCCTTCGGGCCCACTAGAGATCGGGCTTCGGCCGGCGAGATTAACGGATTGGACGCTAAGGTTGATTTCGAAGGAGCTTGGGAGTTGGCCTTCTTCAGCGATTGGTTGGGGGAAGAACCGAATTTTTCCATGGCTAAATTGTTGATCAAGTCAATTCTGGGTAAAGTGGTCTTGATTCGTCGAAGGGCATCGATTGGTGAACTCTTCGCCGTTGGATCACACGTTGGATCACACGTTGGATCACACGTTGGATCACAAGTCTTATTTTCATTACTCATACCCAGCATATTTTCCAGACCTTGGAGGCTTGAAACAAGATCCGGATGTGCATATCCGAGTTGGGAACAAAGCTTGGAAACCTCGGAGATGCGTTCAAAAATTTCAATATAAAAATTGGATTCCTTGGATCGTGAGCACAGAAAATGCGCCTGAGCCAATAACATTTTTAGAACGGAGAGCAGCTGTCTCAGGGCCAAATGGAGCTTGGTGTCTGCGGAATTTTCACTGAGTTTCTTTTTGGCTTCTCCACATATATTCAGCCTCAAAATGGCCACCTTGGTTTGATTTATCTTCATTGAGAAAACAAAAAAAAAATTGAAATAGCCTTTGTCTACCAAAGCTCTCTATAATTTACCTTTTGAGTTAAGTCATAAAGGGATCGCTTCCATCTCGTTTGAAAATCTTTGTCCCTTTTCTTCCTCTTTGTTAAGCCTTGAGCATCGCTCTCCGTCATGACGATTGCCCCCCGCGAATCACGAGAATGAGATCGAAGGTATAAAACCCGGAAAAGTTCACGGAGAGCCTTTTCAATGGCCCTTAGATCGGCCTCAACTCGACACGAGACCGATGTGTGCGACGTTGATTTTGGTTCAAAAGGGGTCTGGCTCGGGTTCAAGTCAACCTCATGGCTTTCCCCAAGGAGAGACTCTGGCTTGTCGAGCTTGTCGGGTGGGTTGGAGGCTGTGTTTGGAGCGATTGCTTGGAGGAACTCCTCCCTCTCGGTCAAGACGAGGTCCATGAGTTGACTTTTGAGGGCTTGACATTCGGTCCAAGGCGGAATCGACAAGGTCTCGTCGTCGTCGTTCATGGTGCCTGTCCTCCATTGGAATGGGTCTAGCTGAATGGGGCATGAGGCCATGAGTCGCGTNTCCTCCCTCTCGGTCAAGACGAGGTCCATGAGTTGACTTTTGAGGGCTTGACATTCGGTCCAAGGCGGAATCGACAAGGTCTCGTCGTCGTCGTTCATGGTGCCTGTCCTCCATTGGAATGGGTCTAGCTGAATGGGGCATGAGGCCATGAGTCGCGTTCCTGAAGAGGTCGAGAGTCAGTGAGTCAAAGAGTGCAGCCTCCAAATCAACCTCAGCATCAACATTCAAAACATATTTATTTTCAATATTCAGAATAGGATACCATGAATCATGTTTCATTGTTACACGTAGAACAGCCTGACTTTGGATGTGGACACCTCCAAGCATCGTCCGCGGTAGAGGACGCGCTGCTCGAGGCGGAATTTCTCCATGGGCTCGATGGAGCTAAAATTGATCTCGCGGGACACGGCCCGACACTTGAGGATTTTCTTGGGCACGCGAGCCTCGTGCTCGTCGTCGGGCAGGGACACGTCCTCGTTGCCCTGCCAGAGGATCTTGCCCGTGTCAGAGTCCCGGAGATTCATCCAGTTCACCTTGAAACCTTTGAGAATGTCCTCGGAGCGTGAAGGCATGACGAGTGGGTATTCGATGGCCTTCGGATCAGATCACTGGAAATAGCTAGATTCAGCCAATAGCCCTGAGCTGAACCGCTCAAGTGATTCAGAACCATCGATTTTTGGTCCACTGGCTGTCCGAACAATCGAACGAACGAACGAACCAACGCCAACCAGCTAACCAGCTAACCAGGTAACCAGCCAGCCACCTCAGGCGATAAGAGGAGGAGGTCCTGTCTCGAACTTTAACCCGATCTCATATGGTTTAATGAGTACATGCCGAGGATGAACTAGGTAGGTAGGAAGGCAGAAAAGCAAGCGAAAAAGCGAACAATCGAGCAAGCGACGGACGAGATCCCCAATGCAGTGAGCAATGTACGGATAGACGGTGGACCATTAAAGGCCGCTTCTTGACTGGACAGGTCGTCCTGCTGGAAGGTTGGACGCTTGGAAGACCCTTGCTTTCCTTGGGCCTGGCCTCAAGCAGCCAGGTAGTAAATCAACTCAAGGAATTGCAGTCCAGAAGCCCTGGCTTGAAACTCGAAAGCCACCCCTCTCGCCAAGGCTAACTGTGTATCTATCTATCTATCTATCTATGGCGGCTAGACAACTCCGACCAGGATGTCTTGGGAAAGCCAGGTAGACTGACAGACCACCCACTCCAGAGCCTTTCAGGGGGGATTTTCGAGCAATGCCTTCCTTCCGTTGGGCGAGGTTGCCTCCACCCAGGGGGGGGCCGGTCTCTCAACGCCCAGGCCTAGGAATCCCACGTTCACAGCGCTGAAATGGTCAGGTAGACCTTTGTTTATGACGATCCTCAAAATAGACGGCGACGTTCCCAGGAATCACACGAGAGTGTCAATAGAATGGCATGGGAGGGAGAATCTATCTTTGTATGATCCAACATCGGTCTTTGCGTTGTTATGATTACACATGAACTGTCACAACTGAGGTCAGGAAGTGTCTTACGAAAATAATGACAAACGTGGTGATGCAACTGATTTGAATAACTTTACAATCAAAGAGAGCATCTATTTCACATTAAATATGTTCTACCTTGTCTCCTTTGTTGCTCGGTTTGAGCCATGGAAATGTATCATAATAGTATATTTTCGCTTACACTTTTCTTGCTCCTTTGTCGTGCCCAAACTCGAAGTAAGCTGTCTTGAATCAGGTGACGAATAATAGCTGCCTTATGTTATAATCTCCTGGGAAACTTTGAGCTAGAGTCGTTGATCAGCTATCCAGTACCCAAAAATATAAGTTATTAGTTTATTGCTCTCAAATTTCTATGTTTGATCACGGAAAAAAATCGGACTAGATGTATTTGCATAGCACTATTCTTTATATCTGGGGATTTGAGATAATATCCATCATCACCCTGATAGATTTGGCCGCAACAATCCGAAAAAAAGTACTGATGAAACGCAAGCTGATCAGCTTGCAAGCTTCAATCTTGATTCTATAGGGCTAGTCAGGTAAACGCGTTCATGGCCACGGCTTCACTGTTTGCAGGATAGAGTAGCTGGTGAAAGAAAATGTCTTTTTTCACCTTCGCCAATCAGGTCATTTTGAGACCAGATTTAAGAAATCTGGCGTTCTGAAAAGACAGATATTTAGTTTCCTCTCATGGCATCAGAAACGTTCTTCATGTAATGTGGCGCTTATGAGGTGCTTACACACACCACGTACATATCTGTATATTCTGTCTGCGCCAGGTAATGTTTATACAAGGGAGATAAGTTGGTTGCGTTTGTATTTATGTTTTGTATGAGTTAAGTGGTTCAATGAATCTCTTTATCTAATTCATAATGAATTGAGTAGGATATAGTTCGGGATTTCATATGTTCTCAAGAGCTATAGCTGTGATCAGTACAGGCACCATAATTTTTGATTTTGGCTTGGCTTTCACTTTACGTTACTGATGGGCAAAGGACAAGTAGCAAGTCATCACAGACACCCAAGTTCTACTTGTTTACAAGCTAAGCTAGGCCAAATACTGGAACTTGGGCAAGCTCAACCCTAGCAGAGATCCGCTGCTAAAGTAGGGGGCCCATATGATTAACTCAGGAAAACCGCAAGATGGGGATTTTTTGTAAGTAATTAAAGTCAGATTGCCAGAAACAAACTGAGCATTAAACCAAAGCCACGTTGCAGCGTCACTGTTGGTGCAAATTACTGTTCGTCCTGAAAAAGTTGATTTAATTTGCCCAGATATAAGATTTTTTGCCACATTGTATGGCCACACCATAGATAACTTCATATATAGATCGATCAAGGGCGCTGCGATCGCATGTTTTCGTCTCAGCTGTCGCTGGTGGAAAAACTGTTTCATTCGTAGTCAAGCTACTTAGGACAACTATGGTGCAAATTTGAATCGTTGACGGCTCGTCCAAATTCAGAGTAGAAACCCCTAATAAGACTCCTTGTCAAGCAATTGCTCTCGTCCAGCACGCTTCATAAAACGGGTTTGAGTAAGTTGTCCGACCACATTTTTAAGAACGAAATTTTGAAGAGGTTAAAATGGGGCTCAAGTTAAAGTTTTCATCCATGTGGTGGAAACACTTAACTGAAACGCAAGGAACAAGCCTGGGTTCAGGCTGACCTCCAGAGGTGTCGGAATTACCTTGTTTACGTATAGGCGCAATCATGTCGCCCACATTCAAGCACATTGTTGGGAGATTGAAACGAAATTCCGAATGCCTCATCATTGCGTTGCAATTTCGGATACATTTTGTTACACTTTCGAGATTTTCGAGATGCGTTGCTAAACAAGGGCAATCAATAGAGTACATGATTTGCTCTACTAATGTCCAAATCTTTTTTTGACATGTTACGTGTATTATGCCCTAAAAAGCATGTTTTTTATTATTCTACCACTCTTTCTACCTGTATATTTGTAAGATTCAAAAGGAATTAAGATTAAAGAGGAATAACAAACGTTTCATGATAATAATTCAACTTGCCTGAAGCGAGATTTACCGAAATATTTTGTGCCATTTCTACCAGCGTCAGCTGACCTGAAAACATGCTCATGTGGTACAGCTCCTGTTGAACTTAAGCATTCTAGTTATGGTTTTCTATGGGCCACACCATTTTCCCTTCAAGTGTTTGTGAACAAACCCAAGTTGGGGCAAGTTCCTACTTGGCCAAGTTAACCACCGGACTATTTGCCCTGTCGGTGCATGCTTCACATCAGTACTTTACGTTGGATCGAGGTCAAAGTTTATTCGTAGGGTATTTGGCAAGCCTGTTAAGATTCTTTTCCCACGTGTTTTTGTGTCTCCCATACTTTCCTTGGCAGAAATAGTCTGACAAGAATAGAGTTAAATTAACTCAACCTTGTTTCTAGTGTTTTCTAGCAGTGAATTAACCATTCACCATATTGAGACTTGTTAGGACTTGTATGAATTTTTAATCTCCATCCCTTGTCCATGGTCAAACTATCAATGGGAATGTTGAGCTTTTATAGGTTGAACCAAAATCACTACTGCTTATTAAAATGAACACTTAAAACTAGAAAACTCTCCAAAAGAGGTGCGAAACTCAACACCCATTCATTGGTTCAAGATCTCTAACCAAGTTGGAACAAGCTGACATTTGAGAGGTGCAAGAAGAGCCAAGAAGTGGGAGACGCCATTATACATTGTACTTTGTTGATGTTTTTCTGGTAAACCTCCATTGGGATTGGTGGACTGAAGTGGTGAAGCAAAGTGATCCATGTCTGTAAGAGGTCATTTTTACAACTCGCTTCTGGAACTAACTTGTGGCTCTGTGATGTATGATGTAGCTAATACTGTGCTTCAACAACTTACAATGCACTTCAAGGAAGTGACACAAATCCGGATTGAGCTTTGGAAACATTGATGGACCCCAAGTTTCATGGCCATCCTCTGCCCTCAAATTCAACAGCGTAATTTTAGAAGTCCCTATTGCTCTAACATCCACAGAAAATCATCATTATGAATAATCAAATTACATTTCACCAGTTTTGCATTTATGTTTCCAAACCACATGATATTCCCCTTTGTGCAAAATATAAACCTTTCAAAAATGTTTGCTTCACAAGGTTGAAATGCTTTTTTTACGTTTCAAGGTCTATCTAGAGACAATACACTCCAATAGATGATCATCACAAAGGGTACCAGACCAAGGTTAGATGTACACAAGGCTCAAAGTTCAGGCAAAAATGTTGATGAACGTTTGATGCAATCTCAGCAGCATGCATACATGTTTTGTGGCATCTATATTTGACTTCTTAAGGTTGTTGTGATTGACAGAAATCCCGAAATTCACTGACATTTTTAAAATGGTGGTCATATCTGATTGCATAAAAACGAGTGCCTTGTCAGCAAATTTTTCAATTCTGTAGTAAAATCAGTTTGGCCAACGATCATATGTCACTAGACAGAGTTGTTGGAACTTTAAGCAACATTCAAAACTTATTGGTGGCCGCATTGTGTTAGAACGAAATTTCGGATTATAAATTACAGCATTAATTTCTCAACAATTTGTTCCTCAACTAACTTGCTAGAATATTGTCCATAATGGAGCCAAAACTAATGCCTGGCAAACATCAAAATGAGTGATTGAGAAAAATCTGGCGACACTGTGGTTCATAAAATCCTGATGTCAACAAAAAGCGTTACGAACTTTTGATATGATCCCGAATGCTTTCCTCGTGTCCTGGGTCGTGTTCATTACTCTTTGGTAGTTAGAGCTATTGCAACTAATAGGCCCAATCTTTTGTTGATCTGACTTACCTTTAAAGTTAAATTCTGGAACAACCATTTTAACTTGTTCGTAAGAATGAAAACAAGAGTGGTCACATTGAATACCTTGTTCGAAGGTCCATATCAGCAAAAGTGCATGGATTCTGATTCCATTCGATGGAGTACAAGATTGAAATGAGCTTTTGCTTCAATTGCTAAAAGATCGAATAAACAGGCTCTCACCCAAAAAATATGCCAACTAATTAATCCAGGTTCAGTCTGATATCAAATTGGTAACCAGATCCTACGGTCATCCGGGGCAAAGGACACTTGGGGCCTTAGGAATTCATTCGCCAATTGTTTTATAGTCCTTAATGGTAACTGAATAAGAGTACACAGAGATTCTGCGTCAGTTGACATCAAGAGATGATGTCAGTGGTGCCATTTTGGTTATTTATTTACGTCTTGCTTGAGGGATAACTAGACTTTTTTTCTTTTTTGCGGACTTTCTTACCGCTACCGGGATTGGAATCCCAGCAGTTCAAGACGAGACGATTATTCATTTTACTTGACTTTTATTTACATATATTATTTGAATGGATTATAATTAGCTGATCTGGCTAATTCTTGAATATAAGTAAGGTTGATCGGGAATTTTAGTCAAAAACTTGTCCAAGTCTGACTTAAATCCTGCTACTGGATCAACGCCTACACATATTTGAAGGGAGAAAATTAAACAATAAAAGAGCCCGAGAAAGAAGAGAGGCAGACTTCATTGTTCTTACTAGTCTGGATTCTTGAGGGCTTGAAGGTGCTCTCAAAACGCACATTAAGCCCCTATGGTCACTACAATTGACTCTAAATCCTGGGTTGGGACAAAGCTCATGAATGCTTTTGAAAATGTACAATATCAGATATCTTTTGTACTTTCTCTGGATACTGTACAATCCCAACCTTTCTAACCTCTCCTAGTACGAGAGCTCTCTCATATCCCATATGTGAGGATCAGGTGAGAATATCCCTAAATTGGGACACCAATGAATCAGATGGCAAGCCAAGCAAAAGAGCTGCCCTCTAACTTGGTATCATAAATAAACAAGCAATACAGATTTTAAGTTTTGTATGTAATAAGAATATAACATTAGGCTATTTCGAATTAAAAACACTTTTTGTCAATCATAAGATGGTAGAGACATTAGTACTGGCTTGCTGTCTGAAGTGAGATAATGAAGTTAAGAAATGTACCCTTTAAAACATTGTTACTTTGTGTATGTTCAATGGGCTTGGTTTGTAGATAAAAAAAGGCGGTTTAGAGGACATTTACCTAAAGTTGGAGTTTTAAAGTTTTTTTAAATTTTGGTCATTCTTGGATACTTTTTTCCACTTTTTGAGACCCTTATTTTTTATTCTTTGGACACTTTAGGATGGAGTTTTTCGTAATCAATGGCTACAAAAATGATGCTTCTGAGGTGTTTTGTGGTATCTTTTTGCTATCTGGTAATACACAAAATTATTAGCACCAACAGTCTTTGCTTAAGTTGGCAAGAATGTTTTAATGACCTCAAAGACCAAGACCTGCCTCTTAACATTTATGCAAAACTGTAACACCCATGAAAATATATGTAGCAGTCAAATTTACTCAGTTTATTGTTTCAAATAGCAAATTTCAATGTGCAATCTCCCTTATGCTAATGCTTAAATTCCTGCAGTTCATCCACTTGTGTTGGTGACTCCTTTACTTATTCATTGCACAATACTAAACTTTGCCGTCCAAATTTCTTTAGCCTGACAAGTCTTTAAAAAATGACCATTTCATATGAATGTAAAAATTAAAATTACAAGTTTTTTTTGACATGACACATATTTTGTTAGAATTCATGATCAATTGTGATTGACTTTTCTTCTAAATGACCATTGAAAAGTAGCCCCTTGGAAACCAAGTTGAGGATAAGCAGAATTCTTTCTTACAACATCTACATAAGGATCAGGGTCAGTTTTAATTTTCTTTCTGATGTTTTCTCTGTCAAATGGAGTTTGTAACACAAAATTGTAACTACTTTCTTGGGTATGGCTTTCAGCTTTATTCGTTCACGCATCATTTCAGGCTTGAATAGTCCAGGTTTCAGGTCAGATTGATATTCAAACGTCATTTGAGACAAAGACTTTTTTTTCTTATTTTTTTGAAGATAGATTCATGCCATATATTGCAAAATAAAGTGCTTCAATATCACATAAAAGTATTCACTCTGACCTAACATAACATGCATCCTAAATAAAAAATAGCATTTCCTGATTGATATTCACTCCAGGCCCATTTGGAATTGACGACAAGGCTGATTAAAGAGGTTCAGAATTGAACTTATGGAAGACCACCTTTTTCTCGTGGCCATTGAGTTTCAGATACTGACGTAGGTTTCCTAGCCACGCTGGTCTAGTGTACTCAAGCAAGCTTTTCAAACTTATCGAGCTTCTCAAGTGAAGCAAGCCAGTCCCAATCTCTGGAGGTTGAGGGTTCCCAACGTGCTATCTATCGTTGGTGGGGAAATAACTAGTCCATAGATCATCATAGACTGCACACATACTAGTACTATCAATCATCCACAAGAGGAGCGAGAAGCGTGATTTTTCAGCCATCCATCCAGGGAGTTGATCGAGCGGGCCATCAATCCTCATGTCGCCCCAAACGGAGGAGCCCACCCCTAAAGTCCCCACGGATCAGGTGTCCGGCCCGGACCAGGCTCAAGTGACAACGGCCGCCCCGCCCCCCCACCCCGACCCGGGCCGGGACGAGCCCGCCGCTTCCAGCCCGACTGAGCCTGACCCCGATGCGACCCGATGCTTCTTGGATATCACGATCGGGCCGGTTAGAACGGGTCGGATCGTGTGCCAATTATTCCACGACATCGTGCCGCAGACGACTCGCAATTTCCAGAGTCTGTGTTCCGGCGAGGCGGGCTTGTCCGGCAAATCCGGTCGCCCGCTCCATTATCGCGGTTCCATCTTTCACCGCGTCATCAAAGGCTTCATGTTGCAGGGCGGGGATTTCGTGAGTCACAATGGCTCGGGGGGTGAATCCATCTATGGGAAGCCGTTTCCCGATGAGAATCTGGACATCAAGCATGATCGTCCGTTTCTGTTGTCCATGGCCAATCGCGGGCCCAACACCAATGGATCACAATTCTTCATTACCACGGAGCCGGCGCCGCATTTGGACGGGCTCCACGTGGTCTTTGGTCACGTGGTGTCGGGCCAGGAGGTCGTGCGAGAGATCGAGGATCTGCAGACCGACAAGCTGGACCGACCGCTCCAAGACGTCAAGATCGCCAATTGTGGGATCTTGGTGCTCAAGAACCAGAAGAGGAGAAAGAAGAGTCAATCCCGGCCTCCGAGCCATAAAGCCGAGCGGAAGAAGAACAAGAAGAAGAACAAGAAGATGAGATCCGCGTCCACTGGCTCGTCGTCCTCGTCGTCGTCCTCCTCCCCCTCCTCTCCATCATCCAGTTCCTCCTCCGAAGACTCGACGGTCCATGAAAAACGCCAGAAAAGGAAGAAGAAATCAAAAAAGAAGAAAAAGAAGCGTACCAAAGGGCAAGAGGAAGAAGGTGAAGAAGTATCCTCGGAAAATGAGGCCACGGGTGAAGCTCATCCTTTGGCTCAGATTACAGATATCGATCCGGATGAGATTCCCGTAGTGCCGGAGAACCGATTTCTTTTCCGGGGCGAAAAGAAACGAGACGAGTTAGCCGAATCCAGCGACAAACCCCGCCAGAGAAGAACGGACAAGCGGGATCGACGCTCCCGATCCAGATCAAATTCTCGAGATCGTTCCCGCGGTCGATTTCGACCCACCCGACCCCAGTCCAATTCCGCCAAGAAAATTAAAGGCCGGGGGCGAATGCATTTCAGACCCCGAGATTGGTCTCGATCCCGGAGCCGTACGCCGCCGCATTGGCGGAACGAGACCCAAAAGACCATCAGCTTGGCAGAATTCGAGAAGAAGAAACGGGAGGAAAAAAAGCGCAAAGAAGAAATGGATCGAAGGGCGGAGGAGCGGCAAAAGCGGCATGAAGAACGCGAAAAAGCCATCCAAAAACGCATTTTAGAAAGAGAGCTGACCCGACGCAAAGAGTCCGAGAAAATGAAGCGCAACACATCGGCCGAGAGCTCGAGCTCACCGAAAGAAGCGGTCAAGTCGACGGATGTGAAGGTCAATGCGAGTTTAGTGGACGTACGAGATTTTGACAAACTTGACTACGAGGCCAACGAGAGTGATCCAGAAGAAAAACGACGCCGCCCCCGCGAGACCACCATCACAAAGCAGGTTCGTCCTGAGGAAGTTCCGGCTGCTCTCCGGGCTGAAAAAGCCTCTCCCGCTTCCACCTCTTCACCGTCGCCCCCTCGAAAATCCAAGGGCAGCCGCAGCCGCAGTCGAAGTCGTAGTCGAAGCCGCGGTCAGAGCCGAAGCCGTAACCGTAACCACAGTCGAAGTCGAAGTCGCAGCCGCGGTCGGAGCCGAAGCCGTAGCCGTAGACGGAGAACAAGCCAGTAGTATGAAAAGGGAGAATTGTGGGGCATTTCCAAGTGGAAGAAGTCGTCTCTCGTTGGACGAGACTACAAACTTCGAGACTCACAGTCTATGGTCAATGAGACTCTTCACTTGTAACGCATACTTGATTAAGACTACATTATTTGAAAATCATATAGTGTAGGAGCACCTCAACTTTTTTAATGAATGAGGGCTTGTGTTAAAGTAAAATACTCGCTTCGCTCGCGAAGATTCTTATCGATTTATTTTTTCCTTATAAAAGTTGCGAGAGTGCCGATACGGCTCATTTTCAAAAAGTATTAGAATACTTATAAAGTTGGTGAAGAATTGTAAAGCTAACAGGCTTGAATATCTGTTGAAACTTTAGATGTGAACATGATCATTACACCTTGATGATAGAGCGTAGTTGAGTTATGTCTTTTCACACCAACAGTTACTTGGTCTACTCCTGATCAATGTCTTAATGATATATTAACCCTGAAACATGGGTGGGGATCAAGCTCATGCATGCTTTGAAAGCGTACAATAATGGGATACAGTTCGTACCTTCTTTACACAGTGGATCACTTCTAGCGACCGCACAGGCATAACGTGCGTTTTGAGCGAACTTTCAAGCCCTCGTGAATTCAGACTAGTTACAACAATGAAGTCCACCTCTCTCTCTACTTTCTCGGGATATAACATTGTTCAATTGGCAATTATTCCACTAATAAACAGCAATCAGAAACCCCTAAGGGACGTATGGCAGTAGCTTTTCAAAGTTTGCCTTTTTGCGCCTGTCTTTCTTGCCTCTGCTCGACTAAAATCCATCTTCTAAAAGTGCATGAATTCCATAAAATGACAACCTTACATATCACTTCGATTGTCAATTTCGCCAAGACGGAGGCCTCTGAAGACATTCAAGACAGACAGTACACACACACTGGCGAAAAGAACACCTTAAAAGCCCAATAAAATGGATGAAGAATGAAAGGCATAATCTGATGACATTTATTAAACAAAGTTTGGCCTTCTGAGTAAGGCACTAACGATTTATTGACCTTCTGCGTTTCATAGATGCACTCATTTTCAATTAAAAAACAGCTGCGAGATTAGAGCCGTTGCTGTGTTCATAGAATGCCGAATATCTAAAATCTTTGCTTAATCGACAACTTCAGAAATCATACGTACATACACTATGCATATGGAAAGTGAACTCTGCTATCTTTACGATAGCTTGATACATTTGCCAGCAGAAATTAAAATTCGAATACAAACGCTGATTCTGGTTCTATGATGTTTGACTGTGTGCAAGCCTACGTAGGAGTGGCAAATACCTGCACACTTTTTACGCCTCGTTCACCTACCAAGTTAACCCTTTGTATGAGATAACCCTGTTTCTTGATATTTTCTACAAATATTTTCTTTTTAAGCCAATCAGACCAAAGAGCAGAAACAAAATATGCATCTTTTCAATTAACAATAAGATATAGTATGTTTGAGACTTGATATTGCTTATTGCACTCGAAAGAGTTCTCAATCGTTACGATGATATCATAATCCGCCAGAAAAGTAGAGTTCTGTTTTGCAAACAATTTGGATGTAAGAACCTTTTTTCGGGATATTTTGACACGCGTCTGGATCCGGATTGAACTGAGCAGGCTATTTGAGCCACTTGTGTGTATTTTCATATTTCTCCTAAAAACTTGAAGAATAAAAAAAATACATCAGTTGCGTCTTTTGATTATGGCACAAAATGCAGCGTAGTAACTCATTTGCCAATAAATTTCAGACACAAATCTTTCAGAATTGCAAGGTTTTGCAAAAAGCACATTTTTGTGTATGAATTCTCCGTTTGTTTGTCCGCAACAAGGGGAGAGAGAGAAGGCTGAAAAGGACTATCACTGCCAGTCTCTCTTCTTATGCTGACGATACAAAGCTAGTTTCTGGTAGAAATGGCCAAAAAAAGTTTCCACTAGCCTTGCAAAGGACCTAGATAGAATCTGCTCTTGGGTTACTAAGAGTAATATGGCCCTGAATGGAATGAAATTCCGCTCAATGACCTCTGGGTCGACATCATTAGACACTCCACTATTAGATGATGAAGGCAACGGTATTCAGGAAGTCTCATTCATGAAGGATTGAGGTGTAGTCCTCCAAGATAATGGAAAGTTTGATGAACATATCCAGTTGACAGTTGGTAAAGCTTTTCAAATGTGTGTTTGGATATATCGCACGTTTGTTGCTCAACCACATCTTGAATATGCTTCACCCATTTAGGCTCCAATGAGTTCAGCAGGTTTGCAAAAGGTCGAACAAGTCCAAAGATGTTTCACTAGGAACATCACGGGAATGAGAAAGGTCTCGTATTGGGAGAGACTAAAAAGTTGGGACTGTACAGTGTTCAGAGAAGGTACGAAAGGTATCTGATACTGTACGTCTTCAAAAGCATCCATGAGCTTTGTACCAACCCAGGATTTAGGGTCAATTCTTGTGACCGCAGAGGCTTAAGGTGAGTATTGAGAGCACCTTCAAGTCCTCGAGAATCCAGGCTAGTTCAAACAATGAAGTCCACTTCTCTTCTTTCTCGGGCTCTTTTATTGTTTAATTTGCTTCCCTCTAATATTCTTAGGGAATACGTAGGCCTTGTTGATCCGGTTGTAGCTTTCAAGCTCGGTCTGCCAACTCAAATTCGTTAGTAGACCAAATATCATATAAAGATTGAAAGGTAGTAAAAAGACGAATTATAACCTTTCATTTTAATAGTACTGGGGATTACATTCCCTGTAGCGGTTAGAAAAGCCCGTGAAAAACCAAACCAAAAAAAAAAAGTGAACTGGAGTCCATCCAAGCAAATAACTACTGATTTCAAACTCCTGCAAAAAAAACATTCGAGTCACAATTGTGAAAAAAGGCTCATTATGAAGCATGCCTCGCCCAAAATGCAAAATCTAACGAGGAAAAGTTTTACCAATACATTAGCTCAAAAACTATGTAAACATCGGTTGGTCTATTGCTCAAAGGGGAGGGGGGGAAGACTACATCAAAGAAAACAAAAATGTGGCGGGAGCTCTCAATTGTTATTTCTCCTCAATGTTTGTGGTGAAAGAGACAACCCCCCTCCCTCAACGCAACCGTGGTTAGTTGAAGACAGGCCTCTGAGTGAAGTAGCAATTGCATCCCAAGAAATCTTTAACACAATACAAAATTTAGATTGGGAGTCGGCTCCGGGACCTGACGAGATTACCTCGAACTTTTTAAAAAATACGGTCTCAGCTCTCGGCGAACCTTTGGAATACCTATTCCGGAAGAGCTTGGAATCGGGAGAATTTTCCCCTAGAGTGGAAGATGACAAATGTGACGCCAGTGCAGTGACCAAAAACTTATGCAAAGAATCACAGGCCAATTTCTTTAATAGCTACCGTGTGCAAAGTACTAGAGGCAGTTGTCAAACGTCATCTCTGTGATTACCTGCATGTTGCAAACAGCATCCCTTGCTCCCAACATGGTCTCTTCCCCAACAGAAGTTGCACGACGAATCTGGTTCAATTCCTTGACGAAGTCCCCAAATATGTGGACCAAGGATCAGCGGTCGATGTTATTTATTTTGATCTGGCAAAGGCGTTTGACGTGGTGCCACATGAAATGTTAATTTCCAAACTTTATAAGGCGGGTATCCAAGGCAAGCTCCTGGTATGGATTTCAGATTGGCTTTCACAACGAAGTCAACGCGTAGTCATTGGCGGGGAATCGTCGTATTGGGCTACAGTGGAAAGTGGTGTCGTGCAAGGGAGTGTATTGGGCCCTATTCTATTTCTGATCTACATCTCAGACATGCCCTCCGTCATCAGTCAATCCTCGTTCCTTGGAACCTATGCAGATGACACAAAGTTAGGACGAGTCATCCGTTCCCGTGAAAGAATCATTGGCAATCACAAGAGGACATTCTTTCAATGACCAAGTGTGCGAAAAGGAATGGGATGAGCCTCAATATATCAAAATGCAAAGTTGTACACTTTGGTCAGAAAAACGAGAGATACGGGTATGAGGTCGATGGAGTCCCCGTTGAGGCTGTCAAGAGCCATAGAGATTTTGGTATTACGATTCAGGCCAACCTGAAGCCTTCACTCCATGTGACATCCGTAGCCAAAAAAGTCAACGCAATACTGAGTCAGGTGAGAAGGACATTTCGTTGCAAACAAGGCGAACGTTGCTCGATGTTTACAAAACTTTTGTGCGACCTCACCTTGAAGGCTCACGACCGGTATGGAAGACTTGACTTGCAAAGGATGTGAAGCTCCTAGAAGGAGTGCAAAAACGTATGGTTCAAATGATCCACGGGCGTGAAGGCTCATATGATTGTCACGGATTTTTCAAGCCCCTCAAACATGACCTCAAAACTCGAGCGCTGGCTGCAGGAAATCTTGTCTCTCCGGAGGCAAAACTCGATATCAGGAAAGTATCATTTGTTCCAAGGGCTTTAAGAATTTGGAACAAGATGCTTCAGGAAGGACGTAACTGCTCTACGGTAAACCAATTCAAAAGTTGGTTCGACACCTCCTCAAGTGATATATAATTACTATGAAATCACTCATTGGAATGCCCTACTTATTCCCTATGATTTGAATTTTATATCTCTCTTATTGCCTTCATGGTTCCTGGAGATTATACTTACATTACACATTACACATATATCTGTGCATAATACTTGAACTTCCAACGAATCAGAGTTTGCAGATCTGGTTTGCCCTTGAATATAGGGTTGCAATGAAATCTTGTTCAGAAAATTGTTCAAACCTGATTACCTCGCACCATTCGACCCTCGCAACCCAAACCAAAAATATGAAAGAGAAGTAAATTGAAAAACGAAGGAACCCAAAAATGAAGAGAGGAATCCATTGTTCTAATTGACTTAGATTCTAGAGAGCTATGATATACATTGACACCTAATTTTTGCAGTCAACGGCACACAAAACATGGGATGTTGGAAGGTCGAAGAAAATAACGGAATGGGAAAGAATGACAAATGCTCCATAAAACCAACACTTTACAATATGTCTGTCAAAGTAATTTCGAGGGCTGCACGAGAT
Source organism: Tigriopus californicus (assembly GCF_007210705.1). Classification (NCBI taxonomy): domain Eukaryota; kingdom Metazoa; phylum Arthropoda; class Copepoda; order Harpacticoida; family Harpacticidae; genus Tigriopus; species Tigriopus californicus. The sequence continues at coordinate 15,723,436 of NC_081448.1, forward strand.
GGTTGGGCTAGAAAAGTATAAGTATCCCAAATTGTTCGCACCTACTTTACATGTTCAATACAAGCACGTATCTCTAGTTGTGTGCAGGAGACAAGGTTTATCGATGGATGAATCAAGATAAAAGGGATCAATTGGATAATATTTGTCTAGTTTCCACGGACTAATTGCACCAAGAGTTATGCCACATTATTTGATCTCGCAATTTCGAGACAAACACAAGGCCTCGCTCGAATAGGTTAACCTTGCCGCAAAACCTAGTGATAGATCGAGCTACATAAAGATGGTTCTAAAAAGCAAACGGAGAAAGTTGAGGGGCTAAGACATTTGTGATGACATCAGTGTGGGTGATTCAAGGAACAAAGAGAGTAACGAGTCTAAGAGCAAATGAGCAAACGTGCATTATGACAGGAGAGTTTTGAGCTCAAAGGCATTTCCTGAAATTTTACCGTTCAAGAAACAAAAGTCTAGCATGTCTAAATTAAGGTGATCAGATGATCAAAGATCTCGAAAAGGGTGTCAGAAATCTTATTGAGCTGAATAAAGGCCAAAATGGTTATGAAATGAAGTATATTGATTACATGAATTTAGAATGCGAGTGTCATTTCCATGAGCACAAATCCTCCTTTCACACTGCAACCCTAAAGGTCATCTAAAATTCCTCATTTTGAAATAGGGTACACAAATAGTTTCAAGCATTAGATGTTCATTTGGCAATCTTTGGAAATAAATCATAGTGCAAACTAGCTAGCTATTTTATGAAGCCTGTGATAACTGATAAGATTTTCACCATAGTCCTTGTTATGCGTGAGTGCCCAACACGTGTGTGTGTGTGTGTGTGACTGTGTATGCTTAGATTCTACAAAAGGCTGACATCTTGGCCAGAATGCTCCTTGAACTGTGAGACCTTGTACATTCTTCAAGCACGATACGGACGTAAGGCTCGCTTAGTGGGGGGCCCAGACGGCTTGATCATCATCCAATAATTAGAGATTACCGCATTTATCGCTCCTACCCAAATGTAGTCTCTTTCAGAAGGCTTTGAGGGTTTCGTGCTTTCACTGGGATCTTACGTCTACATATAGAGCTTCCTCTGGTGAAAACACAAAACATGGCGACAGAAAAAGAGTCTGGGGTGCCAGAAATCTTGGTAACAGAAGACCAAACTGCAGACAAAGAGCCCGTGGGTAGGCCCATCGTTATCTACGATGAGCCAGAGGACTCCAAATCCGAAGCAACCAATGTCGAGGAGAGCTCTGCAAAATCCACGGAACATTCCGAGTCCTCAGAAGCTGGACCAAAGGTCACAAACTTGGAAGAAAAAATGGATCAAAAACATGTTGACGAAAATGATTACCACGACGCAACGGTCACAGTGGAGAAGGATGAGCACCAAGCCGTTCTTTGTGAGGAGAAAGAGAAAGGACACCCGGCCGAGGGGAAGGATAACGACGAAAACAAGGACACAACTAGCGTTCACAGTGGTCCAAGAGAATCGGATGAGGATTCCAATGAGGAGGGGAAAGAAAGAAAGAGCTCTAAAACCGACATCTCTGATGTGAACGATACGAAAAGCACCGAGGAGACAAAGTCCAAAGAAGAACGCGACGCCGATGTTGAGCACGCTGAACGGAAAGAATCCGAGGCAAGGGTATCACAAAAAGGAGATGATTCGGATAAAGAAGACCATACACAAGATGACAAACTCAAGGTCATGGAAAGAAGTGAGGCAGATGCCAAACAAGAGGCCGTGGAGTTACCTCAACCCAAGGATCAGGATAATGAGGCGCGCTCTGTTCAACATGAGCGACATGATGTAATTCCTGCAAGAGATAACGAAAAGGAGGATCAGAGACAGAGTGACTCATCGTCCGAGGAGGAGGAGGAGGAGGAGAAAGAGTCAAAAGATAAACCGGAAAGCACTAGCCTCGTGTCAGAGAAAACGGAACCCCAAGACCTACAACAGGAGCCAGCCATGACCATCGGAAAGATAGTAGAGGAAATTCGCGTTCCAGCCAGTGCTCGTCAACCTGAGATGGCCACCTCTTCTATAAGCAAACTTCAAAAGATTGTCACCAATGGAATCACGATCACCCATCAATCATTTAACAACGAGGACGTTCCCCTATCTCAGAATGGGGAGGATGTGGATGAGGCTTCCAAGTCTGTCCGGGAATCAATCTCCTTGTGGCGAGAGCGCGAAAAATCCAAATCCAATGAGGAAGTTTTGCGGGACTTTTCCCAATTGGGAGATGCGGAAGAGCAGGCCCAAGCCGCCGCCTTGATGGCTTGGACGAAGAGTGGCAAGGCCAAGAAAAAGAAAGCCCCAACCAACACCATGATTGTCCGAGTCAAGAACAAGATGCGACAAACCGTGGATTTTGGGGACCGAAACATTGTGATTGAAGAGAAGAAGGCCAGCCGCTTTGATGTATCGTCTCCACCCGCACAACCGGCATTCCAAGTTCGAAAGACAAGTGTTATTCAGCCCGAGTCCGAGACCAACGTGACTTCCTCTTGGATTGAGAATGCCATTAAGCAGTACGAGCACGAAAATGAGATCGAATTGGTCGAGATGAAATTCGAGTCGTCGCCCAAAAGCCAAAAAGGAGTCTATGAAGCCTTTGTTAAGGCGCGCATTGGAGCTCAGGGAGAATCCAAGGATTACCATTGGATCATCAAGAGGGCTCCCAACACAACGAGCCTACCTAATAGCTATGACAAAGACACCTACATGGTAACGAAGCTTGGCTGTCGCATGTCGGACTTCGTCAAGGCCAAGAAGCTGAAGAGGTCGTTGAGCATCCCCTTTCGGCCAGTGATTATGGCTGACTCCCAATACGCCATATTGGACAACCTCACAGACTATCGCAAATTTGAGGATAAAACCGGATTAGATTTGGAGCACGTCAAGTGTGCCCTCAGAGGTCTGGCCAAGTTCCACGCCTTGAGCTACGTCTACTTCAATCAGGGAAATGAAGACGTCCACCAATTTTCCGAGGATTTGAAGATGATGATTGACCGCTTTTACCAAAAGTCCGCCAATGCCACGGACAAGCAGATCAAGCGCGACCAACTCGACATGGACTTTCGACGCGTTCTATCGCTCTTGCGCACTGTCGACGAAGAAGGCGAGGCAGTGGCCAAGGAAGCCGAACAACGGTTCGGAGATGACCTCTACAGCATCTTTCAACGAGCTCATCTCTCGAGCAATCAGTTTTCGGTGCTTTGCCATGGTAACCCGGTGGCAAGCAACATGTATTTCCGATACAGCGAGCAACACAATCCAGTGGATGTCAAATTCGTTGGCTTCGAACACGCCGTCTACGGCCAAGTGGGCCTGGATCTTCAGCTCTTCTTGAACACTGCCTTGGGTCCCAAGATTGACGATCAAGCTGAATTTCTTTTGCGCTTTATTTATTATGAGAATTTGGCGGGAACTTTGAAACTGTTAGGGGCCGATCCCAACGTGCTTAGCTTTGATGACCTGTTCAAGGAGTTCAAGAAGCTCCATACCTATGGCTGCTTGGCGGGGTCCATGGATTTGGCCCGGCAATCCCCTTCGTCGGGCTCATCGTTTGCCTCTAGCGGTAGAAATCCAGAGACCAATAGGGATGGTCATCGCGGATTCGAGAGCAAGATTTTAGGGTGGATGGGTTCGGTTCCTCAGGTCGTTTACAAGGCCTCAGAACCGGCTTTGAGACTCAAAGAGTTGATGATTAAGGCTCTCCATAAGTAAATTACTGTAAATCCACATTGTTTCGAGATACCTTGATGGGTTCGTGGTAGCCTGGCCAATCAAGCTTGGTAGGCGCCACATATCTGTCTCCATGGTTACTTTATTACACTTGCCTTGGCGTTTCTGATTTTCTTTCTTTGCATCCAATCAAAAAAAATAAATTAATGCAAAGTTCGATAGGATTCTAATCAGGAATGGCGGCGGTTTATTGAAATTTTGACCTTTTGTGTTTTATCAGCAAGGTTTCAAGGCGTTTAAATTGCCTTATTAAGTTGTGACGGAAATACCTAAACATATGCTGGCATTTTTCTAACCTATTAAGTCATAAATAATGACTTCGAGTTTATTGCTTCATGTAATTTTAACCTAGATTAGACGCTTTTATGCTCAAGCATATTAAAAATAACATTTTTAAAGCCTATTTGGTGGATTTAAGGTGCACACTTGGTTAGAAACGAATGCAAATTAGAATATGGTCTGTTTTATAACTATTGAGGTTTTTAGGATTTAATGGTCCTGTTTTCATTCCCTTCAGAAGGAAAATGTCCACACTTTCTCTAAACTCAAACGCCAGACAAATAATACCTTTTTCAATATTTCAACAGTAAAACATTCTTTTTTGCATGACGTTAGAGTTCTTCGCTCAAAATGTTGCAAAAACAGCAATATAACTACTCTAAAAGTGTACATTTGTTAAAACATGGTTTGCAAATATCAAATGCACACTTGACTCTTATTGAATTCTGAAGAAATACATACAATAACTAATCTTATATGTTTGGGGCTTTTCCTGTGGGTTGTTGAATGTGAATAAAAACTGCGGTTCAGACATCACTCATTTCCTCAAATCTTCATTGATTGCCCAACTATGTGCACTTTTGTCAGTTCCAAAACAAATTTTCAAAACCTTCATAACTGGAAGGTTTAAAGTGGACGGTACACTTCATTTTGAGTTATTTTGAGGTTATAATACATCAAAGGGAGGAATGATTTATTGCGTTTGCGATTTTGAAAAATCGCTACTAATTGTTTGAGCATTTGAGTTCAGATATCACGAGGGTATTTTGACGATCGCCAATCAATAATGTTTTTAATTTCCATTGAACAGGATAACGACAATCATAGATTTAAATATGATGAGGCTTAACAGTTTCAATTTGAACTGCAATTACCATAATCGACAAATCGAAGCTGTTCCTTATCATTGTCGAAGCCAGAAAATGCAAACATGTGTTTGGGTATTTGTTCTCTCGAAATTTGATAAGGCTTTTTTTAAACACCGTGGTTGCTGATTTTTCTGCATCAAGGATATCTCCACCAATTCTTTAGAGGATGGAAAGCATGTCCCGTTATAAGTCGTGAATTTTAACTTCTCATCTAGGTTCACATTGAGCCGCTTTTCAGGGATTTCTCTAATGTTATCAGAGCATCAATCTGTAATAAGAAAGAACAAGCGCAGAGAAAAGGCTGAAGAGAGAACATTTCATTTTTGTGCTAAATTTAGATTTCGGATAGTCATCGTAAGTGATGGGAAACCACCATGCAAGCGGCCTCACCTCGAAGGCTCATTCCCACTATGAACCATTGGCTCAGTAAGGCTATGAAGCGCCTAGACGGTGTGCAAAAACGTATGGCAGGGACAAATCACGGACTTGAAGGCTCGTACGAGGATAAACACAAGCGTGGGGACGCAATACAAATGTTCAAACTGATGAAAGGATTTGACGCCTTCGATTGTCCGGGGACGTTTCAAGCCCCTCCAACCTAACCTCAACGCTCGATCATTGGCCGCATGCAGGAGAACTACTATCTTCGGAGGCAAAGTTTGATGCTGTACGGTAAAACAATTCCAGTCTTGGTACCACGCCTCCTCAAGTGCTAATGAATTGGAATGAAAATACTCATTCGAATGCTTGCCTATTCCCTATGATTTGCATTTTGTATCTTTTTTACAACTTTCATCGTTCCTGGAGATTATTCTTACATTACATCATAACACGAATAACAGCCTCGCATTGTTTTGAGCAGAATGAAAAGGGGTCGATGCTCAGCATAAATTGATTCAGAAAGTATGCAAAAGATGAATATGGATCAACAGCTTAGCCTGCATTTATACAGTGATCGCACCGGACAAAATTAGCATGACATGTCAAATTTTAGAAACCAAAACTCTCTGCTTCTCTCTGCATCGCGTTGAAAATTATAAATCGCTTGGCCCTAAAAAGAAGAGGTTTCATTCAGTCTGGGTTTCTTTTTTCCTTGTGTCCTGGATCAAACAAAAAAAAGCAATCTCTTGAAAAGATCGTTGCTCAATAATCAATGCCAATCCTATGCTTGTTTAAAAACCGCATGCAGAAGATTTGGAAATGAATGACTTTCAAGGGCCCTCTTCCTTTGATTGGACAATATCTTTGCTTTGATCTCTCTTGACTTTGAGACTGCGGTCAATGACTAAGAATCTCTTTTAATCGGCTATCCACGTACTTACGACGATAGAAGCTATTGTGGATTAGCGACCTATTCGGTGATGAGAAACTTCTAAAACTTTGTCTCGAACGTGATCATTTGTGCATGTGTCATTTTCGCATTACGACATGTTTCTCAGGATTTCATGGAAGGAACGAAAAATGGCTGATACCGTTTCACTTATGCCGTCAGATGATGATGATGACGATTTTAATGATGATTTAGGCGATGATGCAGCCCTTCAATCTGCTCAATTGAACACTTTGACTTTTGTCTAGCAGTAGTAGTTTGATAGTACTCGTAGGTGAACAAAATTCACCCCTACCCATCATGGTTTTCTGTCCCAAAGCTGTTTTGAAGCAAGGACTGACCAGATTGTGGAAGGGGGGAGGGGACTAAATGAAAGTTTTCACTGTACTTCAGTTCTCGTCAGCACCCGAGTGTCTGCACTATAGGGGATGATAGTACAACCAGTACTACTACTTCAACAACCACGTGCGTCGAGCGTCTGTCCGTATGTTGGTACGTTCTTGGGTCGGGAGGACAAGAGAAACATGACCTTGGAGAAGGAAATGTTAGGAACTCTTGGAGGGCAGAGAAATTTTCTGATCTCCTTCGTCCACACAAAAATGAAGAAAGGAGCCAATCATGGGCCACTTTCAACAATAATTTGGTTGCCAAAACTTGATTGGCCTTGAGCCCTGGTAGTTCAGGGAGATTTGCATACAGAAAATAGATACATAAGAACGAAAATCATCTTCCATTCTAGACATATTCAACGGTTTCAGTTGTCATTTATTGGCGACGTGACTAGCAGACTTTGTCCAAGTTCAAGCATACCCTGTTCGTACGCATGAAAGTAGTGCAGACAGAGAACATTGCCTCATTGGCTTGGATTATTAAACCGAGGCAATTTGAAGGTAATTCAAGTGCGCCCTGCCTATCTGGGAATATTTTGTTCATTTGCCTGTTCGAGTGCTAGAGAATATTTTGATTGCAAACTACTTTTCCATTGAACCGCGATGGGCTCTGAATAAAGCACCCTTTAAACTGGAGTACGCCAACGCAAACGATCAGCCATCCCAGAAATCCTGGTGGCATGCATAGTGGCATGCATAGTACATCCTAGTAGAGTACAAGGGAGACAGGATATAACGCTTCGGCTCGTCATGGCCACTTTTCGACATACCACCACTGGGAAGGCAGCTTGAGAGAGTGAAGCCTCGTTCCAAGCGGCCAACAGGGATTGTCCGCGCGAGATACCGCTTGAGGATCAATGTGGTCAATCACCGAGAGCAGGTTTACGCAAGGAATCACGATTATCAGACGAAGACAGTTCAACGTTCAGAGCAAACTTGAGTTCAAACTCACTTGAACAATCGGACAAAGAGCGTCATGAAGTGGAGCCTCAGCCAACCTGACCAACGGGTTCATTTCTACTTGAAGAACAAATTCCGACTGTTTTGACAACTCCATCGACTTGAGCCTCAGCCGATCAGCCGATTAGCCGAGGCATAATCAAAATAACATGTCAACCACCTTGCCGGGGCCCCTGGGCTTCTTGTTGGGTCCGGTGGGCGTGTTTGGCTACCTAGCAGTGTTTCTGTGGCCTTTCCTCAAGGTTGAACTGGATGACCCGGTGGGTCTTCCTCAGTTTGACATTCTCACGCCTCTAGACAGTCACTATGACTACATTGTGGTGGGAGGCGGTTCTTCCGGTGCTGTGATAGCCAGTCGTTTGTCAGAAAATCCCCATGTATCAGTGCTGCTCATTGAGGCCGGTGGCGATGGCTCCATCATATCCGATGTGCCCGCCATGGTGGCTACCCTTTATGGCACCTCAATGGACTGGAATTTCAAGTCAGCCAGTGATGGGAAGAGCTGTCTGGGCATGATAGGCGGCCGATGCTCTTGGCATCGAGGTAAAGCCATTGGCGGCTCTTCCAATATTAACGGCATGCTCTATAACCGGGGGAACAAGGCCGATTTTGATCGTTGGGCCGAGCTCGGCAACCACGGCTGGTCCTATGAGGACGTGCTACCTTTTTTCAGAAAATCTGAAGATCAAGGAAACCATTATTATGCTCAAGACTCGCGATATCATTCGGTGGGTGGTCCGCAGCCCGTCAGTGACCCCAACTTCGAGACGCCATTGGCGTGGGCTTTCAAAAAGGCCGCCCGTCATCTCGGGTACACAAATGGCGATGTGAACGGCGAGTCTCAGTTCCACTTTACGGTCCCACAGACCACCACTCGTGATGGGAGACGGTTTAGTACAGCCAAGTCGTTCCTCCGACATGCCAAGTCTCGACCCAACCTAAGGATACTGCTCAATGCCAAAGTGACGAAGCTGGTCTTGTCCAAATATGGCGTGCAAGGCGTGATCTACAAAAGATTTGGCAATATTGCCAGTGTGAAGTGTCGTAGGGAGGTCATCTTGAGTGCGGGTGCGATTGGTTCGCCGCAAATCCTCATGCTCTCTGGCATTGGTCCGAAAAGGCTTCTGAAGAAGCTGCACATTCCGCTTTACAAAGACTTGCCCGTGGGGATGAGCATGCAAAGTCATATCGGGACCTCCATTGTGTTCTCCCTCAAGGAGCCCGTCTCTTTCAATGTCGCGCGGTTCATTACCAATCCGGCTCATTTGGTGGCTTATCTCAAGAACGGGCGGGGGTTTCTCTCCTCGCCTTCTGGCTTTGAGGGATTCGGGTTCATCAAATCAGGTTTGCAGAACAAGGCTTGGCCTGATCTCGAAATTCTCATGCTCTCGGGGCATCCCAGTATTGAGGGTGGCCTGCTCTATCGGGGCTCCTTGAACTTGCGGGACGAGCAATTCGATCAATACAAGTCAATTCAGTTTGAGGACGGCTTCACCCTCATCCCTTACAACTTGCATCCTCACAGCCGCGGACGCATCATTTTGCATAGTCGAGACTCGGATGCCAAACCTATCATCCAACCCAATTACTTCCACGATCCGCGTGACGTCCAAAGTCTGATCCACGGAATTCGTGTCTCCATGAAATTGGGTCAAGCCCCGGCTTTCAAGCACTTCGGCTCGGAATTGTTTCCCGTTCCGAATCCATTCTGCAAGTACTTGCCTTTTCTTTCGGATGCCTACTGGGAATGCGTGGTCAGGCACTTCACCTACAGCATTCATCACGATACGGGCACATGTCGAATGGGTCCTTATGACGATCCCTACTCTGTGGTGGACCACCAATTGCGGGTCCATGGAGTCCAGGGTCTACGAGTGGCCGATGCCTCCATCATGCCCGAGATCACCTCTGGACACACGAATGCACCCTGTATTATGATTGGCGAGAAGGCCGCTCACATGATTTTGTACGAATGACTATGAACGTTCAATCGCACGTAATGATTGATCAGTGATTTTTTTTCTTTTGGTCTTCCTCCATTCAGTTTTATATATTGATTGATTCAAGTGACATATATGGATCTTGATACTGACCCACGCCTGAGAAACGAACGTAGGTAGGTAGGTACCTAGAATGTTCATACAGAAGTTTCATCCACGTTTTGTTGAAGGAAGAAAAGTACAAATATATTTGATTTCAAATCTCGCTCTATTTGGATCCGCGGACTGTTTTTGGCACCGGTCTGTTTGGTCTTCTCTCCGACGAAGATCTGATTAGTGTCACCCTTAATTCTTCTTGAACCGCTCCAATCGACGACTCCTTTGGACAATGAGGTCGATGATGATGAGCATGGGTGGACTTTGATGAAAGCGGAGGACGAACTTTTTCTGCGATCACAGCCTTTGGGGATCCACATAATTGTAGATGAGGACGCCGAGGTAAATGAGGAGGATGACAAAGAGGATGACGTGGCTGGGGGTGATTGGGAACCAAAATTGCTCATTGAGGCGTATGATTGGACGCATTCGTCTTTGTCACACCAAGACAATGTTGTTGTCGTTGTTGGAGAAGGAGCAGTGGTGGCGCTTTGGTCTCCCCCATAACTTGATTTTCTCGCACACGGGGGTGGATGGATCGGTGGTGGAACCAATGCGTTTGAATGGAATTGAAAACCAACTTGGCTTGAGACGAGATCTTCTGAATGGGACAACTTGGGATATGTCGAGTACGGAGAAGGCGTGGTTGATAACGACGAAGCGCTAGCAGGTGTGTCCGACCTTTGTTGATCTGATCCATGAACCACTACAACCTCCCCCAGAGGGTCATTACCGGGACGATCCCTCGTTGACAAGATTGGGTGCGGTGAAGGGGAAGACAAACGGCGACGATGCCAAGGCATAGCCTTGTAAATGTCTCTGTACTCGTTCCGAAAGTTCTCATTGAAGTACCCGTACAAGATGGGGTTGACGCAAGCGTTGGTGGCGCCCAAGAGGTTCAACATACCAAAGATCAATTCTTCGCGGCCCCCCACCAAGGGGTGAATCCAGAGTGGTCCAAACTCGGCCAGGAGACGGAACAGGTTGAGAGGGAGCCACGATAGAAAGAACACGAGGGTGACGCCCACGATGATTTGGTTGGTGCGTCGACGTCTCTCATTCAAATCGGGATGCTGAGAAGGTGGGCGATGTGAGAGCCGGAGAACCACGCACGAGTTGGTGTAAATCTGCAATGCAAACGTGATCAAGTTGATGAATGGGATTGGCTTGTATTCCCTTGCCACCATCACTCGCTCCGTGATGTGATCCTATTTTTTTTTGGTTTGGGTAGTTTGGATGCGATGAATGGGTAAAGGAAACTTACCACAAAGCCAATGGGTATGATGAACTGAAACAAACAGGTTCCTGTTCGGTAGGCCACTCTGGCCGTGCTGGACCAGCTTTGGCGGCAAATGAGAATATCCGACACCTCCAAATCGACCTCGAAATTGACCAAAGGTTCCAGAGTGGCGGTGAAGAGAAGTGGACCCGAAAGGACCAACGAGAGCACGGCCATTCCAAAGCAAAGGAGAATCGTTGACGTCCCAGAAAAGGGAGATCTGGAAATTACCAAACAAAGGCATGGATGAGGAAATATCTTGGAATGTCACATCGCGGGACACTCATCAATGAGCGTTTGATCAAATTCTGGTCTCAAAAAAGTAAAGTCGTGTTGCAATTTGTTTAGACGGGCAAGCAACTACTAAGTGATGGATGATTCTGATTGTTGGGTTTTTGGGTTCAACGATCCCATTAAGTCAGCCAAGCCTATCGGCTACCAGGGCTTATGAACAATTAGCTTTTGTACGATAAACCCTCTCTTTGTGAAAATCACTTGCACTAGAAGTCATGCTCTGGACAAGCGTCAAATGCTCAAAAAATTACATTGTGTAGACGAGCAGAGGATCTGGGAGGATACCCTTATGCAGTTATTTCGCAACGTTTCTCGCAGGAGGAATGGGGATGCCAACGATCGAACCTTTTAGACGATCTCAAGATAGTCGAGTATTTAGTAAGCACCAACAAATGTAGAATGGTTACGAAAAGCCTTGGTCTTGGCATTAATGCAACGACAAGTGCAGATATCGCTTTCCATCGTCGTAGATTATTTCAAACCCAAATATGAAAAATATCCACGGCACTTCAGCCCACCATTTCGATGACCTGAGGCATGTTACAAAAATGTTACAATAATGCCTTGAGGAAATGCTTCAACTGCAGGGTGAGTTTAAATCATAGAATGGAAGATGGATTGGAAGTATCCAGCTGGAACATGGTCAATTAGTTGGTCGGTTGGTTGGTTAGTTACAAGTGCAACGTGAGTTTTGTTTTTCGTTGCAGAGGAAAAATTAAAGTGTAATGGCCCATTAAATTACAAGTTATTTTCGTATCAAGAATTTCGAACTCTTTCCTTTAAAAATAGAACGTTTCCCCGGGTAAATGACTCCTCGTAATAAACACTGGCTCATTGAAAAAGGCCCTTCTGAGTTTTGTCAGAATCGATTCTCGATTCATGAAGTCTCCAATGGGGCTTTTCAGTCCTGACGGTAACCAGTCAAACACCTCAAGACCTTGGTCCATTGCGCCTGCCTTCAAATGATGACTAATTTGGTGCCATGTGAGTAAAAAAAGGGGACATCGAACAGTCGAGCATTCCTATCAATTTGAGCTTTATAGTCCAATAAAGTGTCAACCATGTTAGCGTTTCGTTCCATTGGATGGAGATGGGCATTCACGAGACAACTACTCTTAAACATAAAACCAGCTAATTCGAAGTGGGTGAAGGCCTAACATGGGCCGCATTTTGAGTTGATCGATCCATTGACCAGTTTTTTACTGATGCCCTTTTCATCGATCCTCTGGTTCATTTGGAAAATGTGACATTGTTATGCCATGAGAAAATTCACATTAAATCAAAGCAATGTTCCGATGTAAATCAGGTTATTATTCATTCCATTGATCTACAGTTGTGAAGGTAAAATAATCTGGACAGAATTGGGAGCCACGGTGAGAAGATTGTCGTTTTCTTTTTTTGGAGCAGGCTCCATGGAGCATAATATTCTGTGTCCGTTTTGCGTGCCATATCCCGAAAGTATAAGCTAACTGACTGACGATGATTACTCTGCCAGAGCCAGACTCAACGCCAGATTCAAAGCCAGCAGCTTAATCTCAACTATGAACGCCTGTAAATGTGGACGTGGAGGCTAAGATTGAGATTCAACAACTCCCATTCAGAGCAACACGTAGCAGCTTTTTTGACATGTCGCTGGTCCAAGTTCTTTATGATTACGTGTTTCAATTTTCAGCTCAATCAAACGACTGGGTCAAAAGTTATGGCTTCTCAAATTTCAAGAACATAACTCTGCGCAGAATTCATTAACAGAAGAGGGCTGCTTCAATCATTCTGTGCAGATTTATGCTCTAAGCTTTGAGGGGGCATAACTTTCGACCCATTAGTTCGATCAAACTAATAGTAGATAATATATGTCATTGCAAAGTCCTGGGACGTGTCATATTTGAATAAGAATACAACCCGTTTTCTCAATTCGAAAAGGCTAATGGTTGACCTTAGCCTCCCCGTCCATATTCCAGGTGTTCATGTCTTAGCCTAATCCCACCAAGTGGATGGGAAAAACAGGGAACAGCATCGTCCATCCTTGAACATCAGGTAATTAGCCAAGCTTCGGCCGGTTTCCAATGAAGCATTTAGCCTCTCCAGAAATATAAGGTATAGCTATTTATTCAAGGGCAGTTGCTTTTTCCGCATGCACTTTATGAAAATGAGGCTTCAAGAAAGTGGCTATGGCCAATACACCTTTGAAAAGTTCGCCTTTTCAGCCTAACGAGTTTGAAGAGAAGAGCGAGAGCTTGTCCGAGCAAATCTTCAAACGTGAAGGCATTAAAGTACTACAAGTAAGTTGAAAGTGTTGACCATGTCAATTTTATTCAATCTAAACTTAAATAAACACTATTCAAAAGTAATGACGTCCGTAAAATACGCAGCTTTCTTTTGTGATAACGGGTTTTCACGCGTTGAAATCTGCTTTCTCTCCGCTAGTGGCTAGAAAATTATTTTCCACCCACTTGTGAGCAGATTGCCATGTAAAAAAGTTTCCAACAGTGGCGGCTAGTTTAGAGTCATGGTTCTACCCTCGAAAACCGATTTTCATAAAAGAAATGTCAAATGTTGCTTGGTGAGTCGTTTCGTTTAGAATGACTGAGAGTGATTAAATGACGTTTAATCAGATTCCGATTTGACGCCTTCTCGGAACACTCTCCCAGACTTGAGAGTTCTTTGAGTACGTGGAGAGGGGCATTCTGTATTTTCATTTAAATGAATAAACTCATTGGTCGAGTATAAAACAGCAGCTAAAGCGACTGGTCGGATTGCTCACCTCCAATCCTTTTGGAATAAAAGAAGTGGCTGGCTTGGCCTCTAAGGGTGTGATTATGTGATTCGAACGGAGCAAAACACATGGATAATAATTCAATCTCTTTTTATTTTAGTGATATACCACAATGCCGTGATGTTTGATGACTGGCCATACGATGCGGCATTAAATATTGAAATTTATGTCAGTTGCTGATATGGTAGTTTAATGAATCAAGACAATGAAGTGCGTCATTAGTAAACGGGCTGATCTATTCAGATAATGAAAAAGCGAGAGAAATAGCTTCAAAGAGTAAAGATTACGTTAATGATGGATAAGTAATGCATTGACAGAGAGCAAACAAATCTAGTCCTTAGCGGCTGTTCCCTCTGTTTGGCTCGACAGTGCGTTTTGGCCAAGCCGTTTTGAGGAGGTAGGGAATAGTAGCTGAGTGAAATACACAAGAAATGCAGAGCTATGAACTTATTTTAAAAAAGAGTCACCTTATGTGGCGATTGCCATCCATGGGTTATTTGACAAGAAAGGTTCTTAGTTCGAAATAGGCAGAGAATAAACAAAGGGCTGACATAACTCAAATTAATTCATAGATGTAGATAACATGTTTGGATGAAATGAATAAGCACGCTTTTTTTATCTTTGTATTCTTTCTAAAAGTTCCTAATACGAAAAGAAAACATGTTAGTGTGCTGATTCAGAATTAAGGTTGGTTCTCCCAAAGAGTACTCACTCCATGGTACACCATACGTACTTACAACCTTAAAGCATATGGTCGATTGTGGCCGGCAATTGCTTTGGATACTGATTTGGTCTGATAAGGACCTTTTTAAAGCAGTGAGCGCTACGGTGCCATTCGAAGAAAACATGTATCCATCCAATAAAGAGAACAAACGTAAAATACGAGCATTTGGGACTCTTAAGGGTATATAAATTGTTTGTGGATGTATGAGAACGTTGTGTGAACATGGTGTACTGCTCAATGAGGCGCATTCTAGCCAGGATGTGACTAAAACAGATCTGGTTGGCCATTAGGTACGTCATAAGTGCTTCCTTTAGCAGAATGATTTCCTATTGAGAGCGTCATCCATCAACTAATACCCCTTTCTCTTTCGTTCGATACTAAAGTTGTTTTTCAGTTAGCACGTGTTTGCCTTCCGTTTTAAGAGATGCTCGTGCAATTAGCACTACAAATCAAAACTACAAAAATTTGGTAGAAAAATATTGATAATAATATAATATCTAAATAGATTGTTTCCAAGGCTAGTCAATTTTTTCCTTGGTGCTTCAATTGCAATAGCAAATATTAAGAAATTGAGTTCAAATTTTAGAAAATTATTGACATAAATAAGACGTCAAGTACTTATCAACCGCTACTGGAAAAGAAATACATATTTTTCTCAAAAAAATCATTCCATTCTTTAGTAATGATTAACTTTGATACTAGTATGGATGTACCAGCACTAAATAGACGTGCAGAAATCTTGTCTGGTTCTGCTTCATCGTAAATCGAAGATGTATTCATGACGTTTGCCTGCCACACACAGTAGCTGCCATCCTTGAGAGGTTTCATTCACGTGAGTCAGACATTATCAAAGCTGGGATGAATATATGTACGAGTACTTTACGAATGATTGAGAATGTAGCCTTACATCTTATTTTGTACCACGGAACGATACCGGTCCCAGGCAATTCCTCCAATGGCCATTGAGGACATGAACACCGGGATCACTTGGGCACACACAATGGCCTGGCACAACACCAAAGTGTCCGGTCCAAAGGGCCAACGCTCATGGAACAGCTCCCAAAGCGTGATGGGCAAGGAGACGCAGCACAGGAAGAGGTCGGAAATGGCCAAGGTGGCGATCAAGAAGTTGTGCGTGTTCCGCATGGCCGATTTGCTCATCACAGCCACAATCACCAGAATGTTCCCTGACACGCCAAAAAGAATCACCACAATGTAGGCCACTGAGATGAGGTAGAACGCCAGCGTGTTTTCTGGATTGTGGCCGTGGATCTTGTGGCGGAAGTTCTCGAGGAAGGTCTGGAGATCCAAATCCAGGTCCAGGGCGGACAACTCCTCGGTGGCATTCTCCTGGTCGTTGAGTAGTGGCCAAATGTAATCCCACTCTTGCCAGTGATCTTCCAGGTTCCAGAATTGAGGGTCAACCTGTGTTTCATCTTCTCCTGGTAATCCTGATAGGATGTGAACGTGCTCCAAGTCGTCCAAGAAATCGTCGATCTCGGTCATTATCTTCCAAGACTCGATTGACCAACGTGTGGTTGATTCGGTATTTAGGACGGTACTGAAATGGTAGGTGAAGGTTGAGCTGGATAGCTTAGTGTTATTATCGTGGTTTCAAGGCACCCAAATGTCTCTTTCGTGTGGTTGGTGTGCTTCTAGCCTGGGTTCCGCGCTTCAATTCGCCGCCTCGGTCTCGCTTTCTCTCTCTCGTTTCTCTGCGTCTTTTGGGCTGAGTGTTTGTGGAAAGGAGTTGTTATTTCACTTGTTCCTAAGTTGAGATCCGTACTGGTTGAACGGATTGGTTCCAATGCATCTACCTTCAACTGTTTATTGCTAGGCGAGTTGATCATCAAAGCATGTGGTTCCGGCTTTCATATTAGTCTACGTACGTATGTAAACTGTACGTATACGGAGACCCAAAGCCGCTCACTCAATAGGACACTCCATCATTTTTTCCTAACAAACAAGCAAACACGAAACTTCAACATCAGGTTGAAGATGATGACTAACTTACTTCCCGATCTAAGCATTTCCCTTTTTTTGGCTTCACAAATTGCAACTAAAGCCTTTGAATTATAAATCTTTTCGAGTATTTCGGGTGGACCACTCCAGGCTCAGACATCCAGTAGTACTACGTATACCGCTACAAGGATACTTTTAACAGGAGGATTGGACATGGCAATTGGAGAAGCTAGGCCACTTTGGAATAAAAATACTTCAGATGCCCAAAAGTTATAAGAGACACTACCAAACGTTAAGAAAAAGCGATTTGGAAGGAAAAAAAAATATTTTTTCTTTAACTATCTTACTTTGAATGAAAATATCGAGAGTTGCTGGTTTATGTAGTAAAAAGTCTAGAGTTTTAAAAATAGGTAATTATGAATTTTATGAAAGAGGTTTACATTGACGCATCTGTTAAAGAGCTGTGACAAAAAGAAAAATCGCCCTAGCTCCGCTGATGTCCAATGAAGTAATCAACAAACACACATTTTGTAGGAATGATCGGCGAATGAACCCTGGTTGTCAAGCACGTAGCAAACTGATAAGTCAACAGAGTCACCAAAATATTGAAGTAATTCCTCAATGAGGTTGTTTTGATGCATCAGATGGAGACCAATGCACGTCCTTGTCGAAAATGTGTGTATTTGTGAATATGATAGGATCCTCCTACCCATTGACTACACTGATTATCTAATACTTCGGACACAACAAAATGCATGAAGGCGGATCTGTCTAGGTCTTTTTATTTGACCCAAAGCAGAGCCCCTCCTCCTACATACATACAGACAGACACTTCTTTCAAGCTTGATATGGCACAAAATTGTTCACTACTACCAAAAATGTCGGAATGCCTGACCACGACCATAACTTGTACTACTATCTCACATATTGACATGATTAAATTTTGTATAGGGAATACTCCTGATTCGCCTAAACAGCGATGGCTTTCTGAAGGTAATTAATATGCTTTCAATGCTATGTTCGTGAATTCAGGTCGCCGACCCATTATTGACTTGGTTGGTTGTACTTCACCCATTCATCGCAAGTATGATTCTAATGCTGCACAGTACCTCGCACATGGAAATGTTGCTGAGTACAATCAATCAACCGAGCACGTTTCGAGCGAGGTGCACGATGATGTTGCTTCTAATTCTCGTTTTGGCTTTTGCCCGTCGAGAAGTGGGACCAGCAAGCGAGCGAGCAGTGAGCGGTACGCATTTCAGTGGGGGGGGGGTTGGTGGAGGGTTGGTGAAGGCACTGCCGCTACACCGAAATTACTCAGAGCTCACCTTATACATACGACAACCAAGGGGCTTTTTTCTTACCTGGAAGTGCTCAATGGGAGAGTACGAAGGAGAACACTCAGCAACATTCCGGGGTGACAGAATTATATTGTAGCTTCCTGGACCATCTGACAAAATCAGGAAAAACACATTGGATCAAACGCGGCTTTAGTTATTTGAAGTGTCTCCTGAATGCCTTTCTGGCAGTTTCCTATTGGCGGCACTTAATCGGGGAGGCCAAAGGCGCCATGAAGGCCATAGTGTGGTGGTACCGAATGGGGCTCATCTGCGGATTGGGGAGCACAATCCTTGTCTGGGGAAATGAGGAGGCACCACTTGACCGTCAACAAGTATCCTCCCTAAGAACCAATGATGCCCCCGGGGAGGAAGGAACCTGCATTGATAAACATGAGTGTCTGAGCATTGAGCTGACCAATTGGTTCAAAAAGATGGCTGTAGAGCGCAAAAGTGACGAGATCTTGTGCCAGGATCACAATTTGATCCAAGAGGAGACCTCGTCGAAAACGGGAGGCATCACTGAGGACGAGGTCAAGCCAATATTCGAGGTAACGGACTGCAAAATGGAAGGTGCTACATGGAAGTATCGTTACCAAGGTGCCAAAGGCAAGAACCGCATCTTCCACGGTAAAGGAAAATTATCGTTCACGAAGCACTCCAGCCCACCTCATGGGTATGATTTCGGAATGAAAACGGGTCGATGCCTTTTAGTGGATGCAGACATTGAATCCATTGAGGGCTGGTTCATTGAGGGCATCGTACAAGGGGAAGCGGAAATCACCTATTTTGACGGGCGACAACACAAGGTCACCGTCAACTCGGGGGTCATGGCCGGTCTTGTGAGAGAGTTTGGCGATGAAATGGATCCGATAACGGGCCGGCCTAAGTTGGAGAAGCGGTTGTACGGACTGAAATTTATGCACCGCGGCCAACCCCACTCCATTCATTGGGAACTCAGGGACAATGAGGTCAAAGTTTTGCGGGACCAAGACCAAAACCAGTTGCTGGTGGTTGTTCCCAATAATCAGACATGGATGTATTTGTATGGTCCACTCGACGACGACGACATGATGTTGCAAGCCCGACAAGCCAAATTGACACACATCATCTATCGCAATTGTTTGGCCATTCCCCAGTTTGAGCCCTTCGGGGAAACCTTCGACTACGACCTCCAAATTCTGGGCAAGACCAAGGCCACCGTAGCCAAACTCATTCGTTTCTTTGAGATTGCAGCCAACGAGAAGGAAAAGCTGGACACTCGGTTCCAAGTGGATCCTGATCCAGTGGATTTGAGTAATGCCGAAATCTTGTTCCGTCTCAATGGCGATCCCAGCCAAAAGCCATTCCTGTCCGTTACCACCTTAGACGGTCCATCCAAGGCCATATTTGAAGGCGGACAACGTGGTTCCGTTCTCACCGGCCAAGGTGTCATGAAGATTGTCAGCGAGTACCGTCGCAAAGACGTTATGCCTCTAGCCTCGAACAGTTCAGAAGAGACTGACACACAAAATGCTACTACTACCACCATGCCCTCCAACGAATTGCAAATAGAGGCCTATCTAAACGAGATGTTGACCTACGACGCCCTTCCATTCCGATTGGGCCATGTGAAAAAGATCCAAAGCATTCATGGCCACTTCAGCTCGGGCGTGCTCAACGGGCTGGCCAAAGTGAGCTTCACGGATGGAACCGTTTGGGAAGGCTTGACCAAAGAAGGCGTTTGGCATGGCGTTGTTCGCTACCTGGAACGACCCTTCACTAAAGGCCGTCGAAAGAGATTCATTGGTCGGATCGTGGAGGACGTCATTCTCTCCGGATCCACCATGTCGAAAGACGATCAAATTGCCGAAGTCGAGTTCTTTGGCACATACAAGAATGGCTACATCAACGGGCCCGGCTGGAAGTTTCAAATTGGAGGGTCCTTTCTGTTTGGCGACTTTCAGCGATCGTCCACCTTCACCACCAATGAGGGAGCCTACATCAATCAGGATTTGGAGACCGGGTATGTGGGCAGCTTTCAAGAGGGAAAAATGATGGCGGGTCAAGTGGCCCCTGTCATTGGCCACACCATCCAAAATGGGGTGGCAGTGCCCACCTTCGGCCCCGCCCATGGTCCAGTTTACCGCTTCGTCGCCCCCTCCGATACGACTGACGAGCTCACGGATCCTTTGGTAGCCGACAGTACCGAAGAAATATGGGTCTACGTGAAAGCCTCCCAAGTGTCGGCCAAGGCAGGAGAGGGTCTCTTCGCCAAGAAAGAAATCCCCTCGAATACGGTAGTGTCCTTTTTTGGCGGTCTCCGAATGTCCTTCAATGAATGGAACTCCACGAAACCCATCGATCCCGAGTATTGGATCAAGGTTAACGACAAAGAGGTGATCTACTTGCCGTCAGAGTTTGGCCGAGACACGTCCAAATATCGAGCAACCCTCGGCCATAAGATCAACCACAGTTTTTCGGCGTGGAATTGCATGTTTCATGCCATGGATCATCCTCGGTTTGGCACCATTCCGGCGGTCCGAACCACGGAGAAGGTTGAACCGGACCAGGAGTTGCTGTGTCTCTATGAGATTCAATACCATGAGGGTGCCCCGTGGTTTCAGGAACTGTGGCGTCAAGAGTTGGACTACGACATCCCGATTGGGCCCTTTGGCCACCGGGGCAACAAAAGCTCACCCGGCGAGCCCATGCCCGTTATGTTGAGCAATGGGACTTTCTTTCAAGAGTTCTACCAACACGCCATTGAGGTCCTTAAGCTGGATCCTCAAACTTAGGGTCCAGTCACACTGTGAAACTGTTCATGTTTGATGAATGTGATAACCAAAAAAGGAGGAAGTAAGGAGCCAACTTGGTTTGTTTGTACCGTCTATTTCGACGCCGTACGTACGTACGTACTATCAGGGAGATTCATCAGAAAATTGAGCGACGAATGTTTAAACAATATTGCATCAATGTAAGTAAGTTAAGAAGGCCTGCTCTCAATCGTGACTGTAAATGCAAATCTGGTCAGCTTTGGACTTAATGACAAATGTATTTCGGCTCTTCTCCTTCTTCAAGCGTTTGTTGACCTTCTTTTCAATCTTTCGAAGGCGCTTTTGCTCTTTCTTGGCAGCTTTCTTTAGCTTCTTCTTCTCTGCCTTTTCTTGTTTGGCCTTCTTCTTTCTAAGGCGACGTTCCCTTGCATTTCCACTTGTGCCTTCACTTGCGTCTTCAGTGGGGTCCGATCCGTGGTTCGATCCCGTCCCTGACGAATGGGATGATGACAAGGCTTGAGCAATGATTGGTGTATTTGAAACCGATTCCTTCGGTGTTTGTGTATTAGTGGGCGATGGATCAACAATAACATTCTCTCTGGCGACTGCTGCTGCTGATGATGCTGCTGCTGCTGATGTTGTTGTTGTTGTTGTTGTTATTGATGTTGTTATTGGTACTGGTGTTGGTTTAGTTGTTGTTGATGTAGCGGTGATGACGGTGGCGAGGCTTGAGCCAGGGGTCATTTCATGGCTCGCATCCGATAGATCGAGATCATTCTTCAAAACTGACACCATCTCCTCCGGGGCTGCTGGTCTGGGAGGTTCGTGGACCGTTCCGTTGTCCGGGTGTCCATCATTATTCTTTTGGTCTAGTACATCTTCGTGGCCCATGTTCGCGTTGTCGTCCATGATCTGAGCTGGATCACTCTCTTTCTTCTCCATTGAGTTCCCTTCCAGAGGTGGCGGGGGATCGAGGATGGAGAGTTGACGACAAGGGTCTGCAGGGCTATCACGGCTTTCGGGAAAGAGAACACAGCCTTGGAAGGGAGTACTTCGATCAACAACCGAGCTTCGAGCATGTGCTGGAGATGATCGGGAGCTTCTGGGCGTGGTCTGCAAGGGCCAGATGGTCTTTGTCATATCGGCAATTAGTTCAATCAATCTCGCAGTAATCCTAACCATTTACGAATCAAGTGTTTGTCTCGCTTTTTGACAAGCCTTTTCAAATGAGAAAACAACTTGTTTTAAGCACAAAACATTAGTACAACGCACTCATCCGCAGTGGAATGGTGTAATTCTCAAGCATCCCTGTTGAACCGAAGAAACCTGACCATGAGCAGATACGACGGAACATCATTCGTGTTTTGGAAACTTACCCCTGATGGAGGAACCCCGGTGTTTGACGACATTGAGCTGGATCTCGATCTACCCGATTTGGGAGTCATTATGACATTGCCCGTGCCCAGATGAGCTCCCTCCGTGACCTCTTTCAAGAGCGACGCGATCCCCACGGGGGAAGTGAAGTCAATCTTTTCCTGGGTAATTCGACGTTTTCGATTGGAACCGTACGTGGGGAGTGGCACTGAATCTAAAAGATACGTGCATTCAATTATGATATGTATGTGTGTAAGATCAGGACCGGAGAGAAAAAAAAGGCTGGGCAAGCACCCAAAAAGACGCCAGATGTCTCCTCGTCAACCCAACCCAACTAACCTCTTAACCTGGATGGAGAGGATACCGGATTGTAGCACGCATCGTTTTCACTTGGCGGGCTGCTACAAGGGTGCTCCGTTGAAACGTCGAACGATGCTTGGGCCAAGAGTTCCTCCCGCGAGTCGTGTTTGTCTTTTGGAGAAGAGTCTTTGCGCTCATGATGATCTTCCGCGTCCGACGTAAGGATGCGCTGGTAAATGTGATCGGCTTTTTTGGCCAACGATTGGAATTGGCTCGTTTTCTCTTCAATAAGAGAGTCGATATCGACCGTGTTCATATCTGTCATATCCATCCCGTCCTGATCCTGGACTCCCTGGGGCTTGTTGGATTTCCCGTCACCCAAGGTTCCTTTTGTGCCTTCGAAATGTTCTTTTCGAGGAGAAATGCCTTGGCTTTCGGTCTCTGATTCCCCAAAGAGGTATTGACTCAATTGACTCTTCTCCGTGGAGGTCTTCTTGACCTCATTCAAACTGGACTTAGTGGAGGTGAAGATGGAGGTAGAGGTGGAAGATCGCGTCGTTGAGAGAGGAAGTTTGATCTTTAACCCCGTTTCCGTTGGCGCCTCATTATTTCCTGGTTCATTCCCCTCCTTCGATTGCAGCTCAAGCTCCTTCTTCTCTTTATTTATGATCTTCATCTTCGATGGATCCTGAGTGTTTGTTGCTTTGGGAGTGACAACGTTGCTCCCAGTGGAACGGGCGGGAACAGAGGATAATGACTCGGGCGGAAGAACACTTGTATTTTGGATGGATGGCTTTTGAGACACTAATTTCTCGTCTAATTGGCGAGGGGCTTTACCACCTTTGGGTGAGGAGGAAACAGACTTATTTTCGGGACGGATTTCTCGATCAACGACCTTAGTCAACGTTTTGGACCACGACTCTGCCCCCACTTGACTGGTAATTCTATTCGTCGTCTTGGCCATGGTCATTGTTGTTGAAGACCGGATGTGTTGTTGCGGTTGCTCCCCTTGAGACCCTTCTTCCACAGCTCGTCCTCTTTCTTGTTCTCCTCCAGCTCCATTTGGAACGCTCGCTTGGGCTTTGGACGAGGTGACCACAACGGATTTTCTGGGTCGCTCAATTGTCTTGGATGATTTTGTCGTTTTATGATCCTTATGCTCCCCCCTATGTTCTAGGCCCTCGGAGGATCTCTCTGAAGATGAGGATTTGTGTTTGGTTCGACTTGAACTGGACTCGCGCGAGGTGCGTCGTGACGAAGAATGATGGTCATGCCTCAATCGTTTGGGAGACCTTCCAGAACGTCGAGAGCTCCGTTTGGAGCTGGAACAACTGCTTGAGGAATGGGAACGAGGTGAGTGAGCCCTCTTACGCGACAACGACGACTTGTCCAACGTTTCTTTGTATCTTTCGGATCGTGCAGATGACGATGGCAACAATGATTGAGCAAAAGAGGATGATGGCGATGACGAGGTAGTAATCGGTGGTTTGAGTGTTCTCTCTCTACTCCTGGCACCTACGGCCGTCTGGGACCTCGGTCTGGCGACTTTTCCTCCATGTTTCGGATTTTTCTGGGTCTCTTCTTCACTGGAAGTGATTTCGCCATCTTCTAAATCTTCGGGAAAGGGCACCTTCTCGTCTTTCTTGGCACTTGTTTCGAGCGGAGCCTGTGGCTGATCTCTGGTCTTAGGTCTCGATTCTGGTTCTACAGGCAGAGCCTCTGACTTGACATGGACAGGGGGACGGGTTACTTTGCACATGTTGATATCTGGGCCGACATCCTTCTGGCTTCTTTCGAGCCCTTTTTTCGAGTTGGCTCTGGATGACGACGAGGCCGAGCCCGGACTTGAGCGCTGGCTCGAGGATAACCGAGTGGATGTGAGTTTCTCGGTTTTGAACTCTTGGTCGATCGAATCTGAATCTTGGGACCTAGACACTCTGTCTTTCGAAGGCGCAAGTTTCTCACTGGACATGGGTGCGCTCTTAGGCGTGATGCTTGGGAGGCTCGCTAGACGCGCTTTCTTCGATGGACCAGGCTGGGACGAGATGGGGTGGGATGGCACCGTCGAATTCTTTTCGGGCATCATGGGAATGGGCCAGGCTTCTTTCCCATTGGCACTGTCAAATTTTTCTTCTTCACGTGACGTAGGCTGGGATGGATTGGCGAGCGGATGACTCCCGCAGGCGGGTTGGGTATGAGAACCTGCGGGTGGCACAACGTGACCTAATGGGGCATGAGGCCCGTCGAGGGGCATGACACTAGCCGAAGACCGGGGCTCAGTTGGGACCGCATGCCTGGGAACAGCCGGGCAAGAACGAGGCCGATCCGTTGGGCAGGGCGGCCGATGGGGCTGAGTATCACGGGAGGATGAGCGGTGGGCCACCGAATCGGCCTCCAACGAGACGGTCTCACGGACCAGAGATTTCGGGTTGGTCGGCTCGAACGATACGACTGGGGTTAAGAACAGGGCCGGGGCCGGGGCCGGCGCCAGGGTAGGTTTGAGCGGGGCGGTGGGCGGACGACTCTTGAGGCGTAACGTCTTGGGTGGCTTGGCCGGCCGACAGCCCTGGATGTGCCAAGCGATGGAGTGCGAACCCATGGACAGAACATTGTATTGACCGGAGCGCTGGAGCTTGACTTCCGTCTGATAGGGCGCCTCGGGCTCGGCCGGGTGGGGCCGGGCCGGGCGTGTCTGGCGCGGATTGTGGCTGACGCAGGAGACCGAGTCCGGTACGGCGAGCGTGATGCAGTCGCGTTCGGGTATCAATTGGGCGTAGTACTCGTGGAGCAGGGCCCGCATCTGGTCCAGCAGTCCAACCTTGTCACATTTCTTGAGCATGAAGCGATCCAGCGTGTCGGTGAGTTCACGGATGCGGTCGTTTTTGCGGTTGAGTTCAGCCCGAGCCGTGAGCAGGAGGGAGGCGTGGGATTGGACGGCCAATTGGGCCTGGCCTTCCAGATGTTGGATGGTGCGGCGGTGGATTTCGGCTTGATCGCGCTGCTGGTCTTGGGCCTCGGCTAATCGCGCTTGGAGCGCGCCCACTTGAGCTTGGC
The DNA here is from genome assembly GCF_007210705.1 of Tigriopus californicus. Classification (NCBI taxonomy): domain Eukaryota; kingdom Metazoa; phylum Arthropoda; class Copepoda; order Harpacticoida; family Harpacticidae; genus Tigriopus; species Tigriopus californicus. The sequence continues at coordinate 15,748,966 of NC_081448.1, forward strand.
CCGCTTGCACTTGACGGGCCAGTTCCTCCAGGTCCAGATTCTGCGTGGCCTCGTCCAAATCCCCGTACAAACAGTCGTAAAGGTGGGTGGCCCACCACTGCGGCGCCGGCGGTGAGACCGAAGACGACGCACTTCCGGTCGAGCCGGCCATGGCTTCCTCCATGCTCAGCCAGGCCCACTCCACCCGTCCACGGTCTGTCCACGGTCAGTCCACGGTCAGTCCAGGACCTCAATCGAAGTGAGAGGTGGGTGGGGGCTGGAAAAGCGGACGAGCTTCGGAAGCCGAGTTTACATGGTGTCCATGGTCTCCATGGGGCGGGCCAATGATTTTCTCCAGATGAGGACCGCGCGACCACACAATGGTACAATTAGAAAGCGGTGGTGGGGCGTTGTGTGGCCTCCATCTTGGACTCTTTCTGGGATCAGGCTCAACCACTCAAGAATCAAGAGCCAATTACACAATGCTAGCTAGTAAGCTAGTGTAAACGTTACTCACCAATCTGGCCGTGGCAGCTGGGACCGAGTTGACAGCTTGTAGTTTGAGAGGTTGCGTGAGCCACACTGAAAGCCCAACTTGAAATTGCCGATCTCCATTTTCAAGGTGGTAATCTTGGGGAAGTTTACAGGGGGTCACATGCACAGAGGTAATGGCGCTGTCGGCTTGGAAGAATGCACGCCTTTGCTCTGTTCTACACTGGTTAGCCACGAGTGGATGTCTGTCCCCCTGATGGGAATGGAAGGACGAGCCAGCCCAGGACTTTTGAGCGAACGATGAGAACTTGCTTCAAGAAGCGTGACCGCCCGCCATTGCTGTATCATCATGCCAGGATTTGGTTTATTCCTTGGTAGTTTGTTCAATTAGACATTTAAAATGTGGCTTATTCTTTGAAATTGCTTAAAACTAGATTGAGCCTCACACAGCTCCCATATGTTAGATTTTTCACTGAGGATAGTGCAACAGAGTTGCTAATCCAGCTCAGAGCTTTGACACTTTGAACGGCTACCCTGCTGTCATCCCGCTTCTGCGTCTCCTCCTCCCTCCGTGATCAAGTACAGTCAGTTAACAGCCGATATGCTTGATGCCCTGGCATGCGTCATCCTCTTGGACATTAAAGCATGCCACAACGTAATCAATGTACTATTAAACCATCTAGTTCAGCCATGTTTGAGCCTGCCGCTTGCTTCTTTATCGGGAAGACGTCAAATTTACGTATCAACCAACTTGGCGCGAGTGCGAGGGTAACTCAAAGTACGCACTGGACGATGCACAATCTCCCTTACTGTTTGTTAGCCTTGCCCTCTTTTTACACCATGCGTGCACTCTTCCAGGGTAACAGCGCCGTCGGTTGCATTTGACGACGCGTAACGTTAGGCAAGATTGCCTCAAAGGTAAACAGCTTCTTATCTTCTTCCCAGTTTTTGAAAAATCAGTGTGACTCACGCAACCTCTCAAACTACAAGCTGTCAACTCGATCCCAGCTGCCACGGCCAGATTGGTGAGTAACGTTTACAAGTAAGCTAGGGAAATTTACGTAGTCTCGTCAACGGGCCACACACAATCGAACTCATTTTTTGCAATAATCGAGACCCGAGGTTCCGTGATTCAGCAATGGGATACCACGTTCATAAATAGATTTCAAAGTACCTACCAAATTTGAGTTCAACGGGGGCAACAACTCTATAAGGGTTCTATGGTGGCAAGTTCTAGGCATAAACTTAGATGAATTCAACTGCCAGGTTCATGAGCTGGTCATAATCAATCACAAGGTAACTAGCGTTATGCATAAAATCCAAAAATAGGCTAAAAGTGGAAAAGTGGACTAAACCTAGGATATCAAACTTCATTTATAGTTTAAGGTTTTGTAGTAGTGTCAAAGAGTGGCCAGCTCCAACCTTTGACGTGTAATTTAAAGCAAAGTAATTTGTACTGAACATAACGTTGCCCAAGACATTGCGGTAGTCACATCCTCATGATGTCAGCATAGATTTTGGGAGGTCACTGACGTACTTTTCGAAAGAGAAGAGGTACTAAAAACCCAGATACCAAATTTTGGTGCTCCTACATGTACTTGACAACCTTTAGTTTTTACTAATATTGTCATATCATATTATTAAATTATTAAAGTAGCAAAACATGCTCATTTATCAAAGCTATTTGAATTTGTGTTTTATAGAAGAAGCATATACTTTATTAAAATAGTAGTGGGGATCAAGTTGTTTATTAGTTGTTTTGTTTTTTCATGGCATTTCTGACCACAACTGGAAATGTCATCCCTCCTACAAAGTCAATAGGGCGCATGAAAATTGATTTGAATTGGATTAAGGAAAAAAATCAGATTGTAGTTGAATTCAACAAAAAATACTCAGAATTAGACCAGGCAAAACTCTTTGCTTTTGTTTTTGATTGGACTCTGACAGAATCCAAACTTTTCTGTGCTATTCAGAGTCAGTCAGATTGGAAAAAAATCCCTCAAATTCATATTACAAAAATGTGGTCGTCAGGTTAAGCACAACTTAGTCCACATGAGCTAGTCAAAGTGTCATTATGACCAGCTCATGGACATTACAATTGTATTCATCTAATTTTGTGCGTAAAACTCTAAACCATTAATTCCTCAATAAGCTGCCCAAGGTTATGTCAGATCCTGTACTCTGAAAGCTATTTATCAACGCAATGCCCCATTCATGAATAACGAAACCTCGGATCTCGATTACCGAAGAAAATGAGTTAGACACAAACAACAATCAACACAGACCAGGACAACAAACCCTGTTGGTTTGTTAGGACTAGGCCAGGCTAGCTGATATGGCTAGATTTAGGCCATTTTTCTATCGGCCTGCCCAAAGTTTGCTCTTAATCCCGGGTGTCGGAGATCCTAAGTTTTGGCATCGGATTTTCATCCGTGTTGAATTTATCCCCATAGATATTATGAATGGTCTCGGCTGGACCTCATTGACGCTCTTGAGTGCGGGGTCTCGGCCTCTGACCCTATAGATAGGAGCAGGTGCGTGGATTCCGGCGTCACTGGTGGGTTTGGCGGGAAATCAGGACTGCGTGCCGTCGGTTGATTCAGCCTGGGTCCGCACTCCACATTGTGCAATATCCGTTATGATGTGTTTCGATCCGGAAAATCAGCTATTTAGCTTGAAGAACCTCTGGTAGGGCTTCCATTGCAACGAAAAAGGGTAGGGAAATGAAGACCCAAGATCAGGAACGACTTTTAAAGCAGTCCTGGTTCCGAGACCTAGAACGGCAGGGTCGGGTTTCGCCACTCATTTAAGGAGTTTGTTTTGATATTGTACTCTCTTTAGCTTGCGATGGGAGCCCTAACCGAGGTTCTTTAAGCTAAAAAGCTGACCTTCCGGATCGAAACACATCACTACTTCATAGGCACAAGGTTCTCACAGGGAAGCCTTATAAGCTCCAAAACTTGTAATTTTGTTTTTCCATGATGCCTTTTCGTGTCATGGTGGCTTATGTTCAACCTCATGAGTTGAGTGTAGGGTAATATTTCAATTTAGTTCAAGAAAATGACCATTTATTTACCATGAGGCAAAAGAAATTAACCAAGACCAATGACCAATATTTAATGTAAACGAGTAAGGCCATTATATTTTTGGCCGCGTAACGGTTGGGTAACGCATTGTTCCTTTCAACCGCAGTAATTGTAACTGAAATCCGTTCTTTTTATTGAGGGACGACTTACGCCCTGGTGGCCCTTGTTTTTAGGCATTTACTGTAAAAATCTAATCAGCTCGCCTCACCACTGGCTGAATCGTGCAACCTCAACGCCGCAATGCAAATGACTCATTTTGGCGGAATTTGGTAATGAGAACGTTTTCATGGCACTGATTTTCGCTTTAAAGTAAAATTGGAGACCCCCACGTGGTTTCGTGTGCACTTATTTTGAATTGCGACTGGGTAAAATATTCACTTTTTCAATAGTAGATGCCTTCACATTCTTCAAAATCAAGGCCAAAATTCGGCTTAATACGTGTTTTCACGCGGTCACAACGGTTAGATCAAGCAAGATGTACTGAATACTGTCCCTGAGCTATATCATGCAATCCAAAAAAGGTTAGAACATGTAATCTCAAGCTTGGTAGGCCAATAAACGCTCAATGCATGTGTTTGGAATTAACCCTGCTACTTGATATCTTACCCTTAACACAAGATCAACACAAAACACAATTTTACACATTTCATTTAATAAACAACTTATGGCCCTCTGAATCCCCATCAAAATGGGGTCTTTCTTTTGTCTTGTGCATTTGCTTGCCAAACTTCATTGGTCATACTCTGGGCTAATCAATTACTGATTTTAACAGATTTAAGAAGGAACTAGATTCACGCCAATCACTTTTGGTTCGTTGATTATTAGTGAAACAATAAATTTGCCGTTTGAGATATCGTTTATCTGAAATAGAATACTAATATTAGCAATATCTTAATTTAGAATAATCTAAGCATTATAATTAACCATATATCAAGTTAGAGGATTTCTTATGTCACTTTTATCTGCATTAGTCAGCATCAATTTTGTTCACTTTTTCTTAAATCTACCTTACATTAGACTTTGGGAATTTGGCAGGCAACCATATCATAGTTCTGGTATAACCAAAGATTTATTTGGCGTGTTGCCCGCATGAAGAAATTTTTTCTTGTATTGAGGGTCAAAAGTTTCCTTCACCAAGGAAGGTGCCCAGGTTTGGTCAAATTTACAATGAATTGTTTCATGTGAATGTTCACTGTGTAAAGCCATATCGATAATGGCTTGTTCACTGAAACTTTTTAATTGCAATTCAATGAGATTTGATGCGGATTAAACTGGACGTAAATTTTTCACCAAATGAAATTAAGTATTTGTCCTGCCAAAATAGAAGAACTTCAAAAAATTTGCAAACGCCAAAGTTTGTGGAAGAGGTTAAATTCCTAACGTTGTGATTGGTCAATCAATTGGCCTTCTACTTTTGGGATTCCATGTTGGGAGATTTTAAGATGGTTATCAAGGGTCTCAAAAATTGTCTTGAGTATGTCTTGTTTGATGTAACTGTTGTGACCGCGTGCAAAGACGTATTAAGCTGAATTTTGGCCTCGATTGGGAAGACTTTGAAGGCATCTACTATTGAAAAAGTGAATATTTTACCCAGTCGCAATTCAAAATAATGAGAGAATCCCCATGTGGTTTCGTGAGCACTTAAGTTCGATGTGATAGAGTACGCCATGACAATCCCATTTTTCCGCATGGGGGCGTATGTCTATATGTTAGAAATGACCTGCACACTAGTCATGTAAAAATGTCTAATGGCGAAGTAGAGGTCTTAGTTTGTCACCTTCAAGGTCTTGATCTGTCCATTGTGACAATATATAGGCCCCCCTCTTGTTCAGTAAGCTCGTTCTTGCCAGCTCTCAAATTCATAGGAAATGAGTTGGACCAATCAGTTTGCTCAAAGGTTTTCTTTGTAGGGGTCTTCAATTTTCCGGCTAGCGTTGTAGAGTGGGAGGCTAGTCCAGATGGGTATATTCCCGTATCGAAATCGACGTCTCAGTCGCTCTGTACAAATCGGTTGTCCAGCCACATCTTGAATATGCCTCTCCCATTTGGGCTCCAATTAGTTCAGCCGGTTTGCAAAAGCTCGAACAGGTCCAAAGATGTTTCACTAGGAACATTGAGGATATGAGAGAGCTCTCGTATTGGGAGAGGCTAGAAAGGTTGGGATTGTGCAGTATTCAGAGGAGGCACGAAAGGTATTTGGTATTGTACGTTTTCAAAAGCATTCATGAGCTTTACCATTAACCCTAAATCCTGGGTTGGGACAGTGACCGTAGGGGCTTAAAGAGCGTTTTGAAAGCACCTTCAAGCTCTCAAGAATCCAGGCTAGTTAAAACAGTGAAGTCCACCTCTCTTCTTTCTCGGGCTCCTTCATTGTTCAATTTGCTCCCTTCAAATATTCGTACACGGTGACACGAAAGTAATTTCTGGGTACGAATTTCCCGCCGTTGCTCCTCGTGTGCTTTTGGCTGAGGCTTGATAATAATTATCTTGCACTTTTGCCAAGAGTGTTAAGTCCTAAGCAACTTGAAAAAGCCCTTTTCATAATTGATTAGCAGAGTACTTACAACGGTCTTGATTTGAAAACAATAGATTATTGAATAAGATTGATGTCTAGGAACTTTGAAAATGGTCAAAATTGAGGATCGTGCAAAGGCTGTGGGCATGGTTGAAGGGGGTAAGACCCAAGAGGAGGTGGCCAGATGTCTTGGCGTCTCCGTAAGATCCATTCATGGGTGGTTAAAGAGATCAAGAGCCGGAGAATCCTTGGAAAACAGACTCCGGTCCGGAAGGCCAACCGTCCAAGATTGTCATCAGCAAAAGTGTTGGGAAAAGGTGGCAATCCACACAGAAATTAGCCACCAAGCTTACCAGAAGTGGTTACCCAGTCTCGCGAGAGAGTGTCCGACGCTATATGAAGTCTGAACTTGGCCTCAGGTCTTACAGCAGGCCTAGCCATCCTTACTTGACCCTTCGCATGCGGACTGCGCGGTTAAAATTCGCCAAGGACCGCAAAGACTGGACACTTGAGGACTGGAAAAATGTTCTATGGAGTGACGAATGTTACTTTCATCTATTTCCAAAGTCGAATTCCTCAACAGATCGAGTTTGGGGTCGCAGTGCTGAAAACATTTGCCCTACCACTTCCGTGAAACATCCACCAAAGGTTATGGTCTGGGGAATGATGTCCCATCAGGCTCTGTCCCAACTTCATTTTGTTCCCGAAAAGCAGCCTGTCAATGCAGAATACTATCGAGAACACATCTTAGCCAAGGAAGGATTGGAAGCCATGCACAGAAAGTCCAGGGGAGGCCCTGTCACCAAGAAGAAAATGTTGTCAGCCATGTCAGGGGCAATATTCATGCAAGACTCTGCTCCAACTCATTGCACGAAAGCCAATTATGAATGGCTCGATGCAATGGCCTGGCAACTCCCCAAACCTCAATCCGATTGAAAATTTGTGGTCCATCATGAAGCAAGAGCTTGCCAAACACCCCCCTGCGACTTCGGTCAGTGCCCTAAGAACGCAGCTAAAGAAAACATGGTCTACCTTTAAGCCAAATTATCTAGAAAACCTAGTAAAGAGTATGCCAGACAGGATCCAAAAAGTGATCGAGAAACAAGGGGGCTACACGGGCTATTGAAAACTTTGAATAAATCGCTCATTAATCATGATATGAAATGTGAAACCGCAACCGGCAATTACTTTCATGTCACAGTGTAGGGCGTATGTAGGCGTTGATCCAGCAGCAGGATTTAAGTCAGGCTTGGCTGACTAAAATTCCCAATCAACCTTATATTCAAGGGTTAACTAGATCAAACACTTGTCCAACTCTAATTCGTTGGTCGATCAAATAATACATATATAAATAAAAGTTAAGTAAAATGAATACATTTCTCGTCTTGACCTGCTGGGATTCCAATCCTGGTAGCTGTAAGGAAGTCCGAAAAAAAAATTTTAAAAAATGCGACTAAAATTCGATCTCAGGCATGCCAAAAAATTACGGCATGAGTTGCTGCTTTAAGAGCTTAAATGGGCGAACCTGCGGTCATTGTTGAGGGTGAGGTAATAATAATTGTTGGTTGTGATGACGAAATGGGAATATCCCTCCATTGGGACACCCATCATTCAGATGGCAGGCCGAGCGAGAGAGCTGCCATCTGACTTCGTAACAATCAAACAAACGACTAAAATTGCCCGACTATGCCTAATATGATTGGGAAAATCTCTTTGAAAGAGTTGCCTGGCTGAAATGTAGAAAGTTGGATAGGTCTAAAAAGTAATAAAACTCAATATAACATTTCTTTTAAGCTTTATTTCTTGACTACTCATTGTACGTTGTGCAAAATCGGGATTCAAACACAGACCATGAAACAATTAAACACATGTAAAAAGTAAGGTTGTCCAAATAATACAACTCAGATTTGCAAAAGATGTTATCTAAAATGCCAAGCAAAGGGGCAAAAAATGCAAACTTTGAAGATATTCCTAGCTCTGCTTACTCTCAGTAACAGTACTATAGGCAAAAAGAGATGAGACAGCAAAATTTAAATTAACATCACCAAATTGATGAAGCTCCTCGATATCGTCGTCAATTTGCTTGCCATCGGGGCCATCTCGCTAAAGAAATCCCTAAAGCCGAATTAACGTGGAAATATTACCTCCTTGTCCTCATGATATTCCACTAGGTTGGCTTTGACTAATTCTTCAGGATTTGTAGAAATTTGAAATGAAATGCATAGGTCAATTTGTCTTTGTGACTTAAAAGCATAAAATAGGGGCAAGCTCAAACACAATAGACGAATTATAGCCTTTCATTTTAATACTGCTGGGCATTACATTCCCTGTAGCGGTTAGAAAAGCCCGTAAATAAACAAACCAAACCAAAAGAAAAAAAAGCTATTGTGGGCAATTGTCAGACTTTCTGGGAAATCTGATTGGTAATTGGAAAGCAATGCTCATTGAATCAAAGGTCAGGGAACAAGAATTCCACCGTGTTCAATGAGGTCATATGTGAATTTGAACATTTGAAGGGTTTTAAAGTCACCTTCGCGTCATGTTTCATAATACTAAGATCCCTCAAGCCACAAATTTTGCACGGAGGGAAAGCGTCCTTCTATTGTTCTCTTGGCATTGCTATCAATTCTTTGAACCGTCTGATTCCGATCTTAAAGTGAATTGAAAGTAAATTATAAGACTTATTCCTCTAACTCTCACACTATCCTTGTTATGGAACCTTCTTCTGGACATTTCTGCCACTAGAATCATCAAGTTTTTGATTTTTCAGATGACTTTTTCGTCTCTGGTCTAGTTTGAGTGCATGGAATGCTTGGTTCTCTCAAATACAGCTTCGCATTCGTAACTAAAACCACTTGCAGTAATTTTCAAAATGACATTATGCCAATCCAGGTGCCAAATTAATGTTGAGTTGTCACTATTTGTTCCCAAGTTCTACTGGCTGGCAGTGGCATTTTTCATCAAAAGAAGGATGGTTAACGGCGTTAATCCCAATTTTTAGTGCTACAAATAAAAATTCAATTAGAGTTTTCAAAACCACTACACGTTGGGGCGAACAAAGGATGTTCTTTTGAGTGCCAGGCAAAACAAAACCTGATTTTTGCGCATATTTAAAATCAAATGTTTTTTGGATGAATCAGAACAAAATGGGTTGGTTTTATTTTCTTTGAAAATATGCAGAGGATTGGATCATTGTGATAGATTGTCGCTGTGCAGTTGCTTTGTGCCTTACGCAGCATATGGAATGGGCTGGTTTCAACCCTCAACACGTTTGTCTCAATACGGACCATTATAGGCTTGGATGATGCGCCCCTCGGTGTCTACGGTGTTTCCTTCGGTGTCAATTCCTTCTTCAGAGAAGCAGCGGCATTGATCCCGTGGACAAATGGGAGGATTGCGAAGACAATTACGATGACAGAATACGTCAGTCCCATTGATGCCGGCCAACTCATTAATGGACACACACTCCTTCCTATCATAGAACAAAAGACAGACATTCATGTAGATGTGTATCAATTGCAAAGGCACAACGTAATCATTATTCTCATCTCTGTCTACTTTTGGTAGGAGCAAACCACGAATAGAAATGACTCCACTATGTATCTCAACCTAGCTGCAAATCTCTCTAGGCATTGATTAGGTATAACCGGATATAAGAGAAGCTTTGGGGCCGTGAATTTCTGCTCTTATATCTGATGTGTTCTTATACCCAATGCTCCAGTTCCGAAGGCAAAACTGATGACGGAAAACATATTTTTAAGTTACAATTTGATGTAGTTTTCCGGTCCAAATAAAATGCAACCATAAAAATCGACAAAAATGAAACAAAATGCAAGGAGGGCAGTGTGCTGGCTGTATGTTTACGCACCAAATACGTAAGTAATTTGTCACAGAATTACATACTGGCTATGAAGTTTGAAAAATTGAAAAAAAAACCCAAGGGTTTTCCAAAGCAAGCACNTTTGTCACAGAATTACATACTGGCTATGAAGTTTGAAAAATTGAAAAAAAAACCCAAGGGTTTTCCAAAGCAAGCACGTTTGACTCCTAACTTTGTGGCAGCTTCGGTCAGGCTTATCTTGGACAGCTTGTCAAAATCGGCAAGGAGCTTTTGCCTCTCCTTGATGGAAAAAGTGGTTCTCTTAGCAGAAGCCATTGTGTATGACCGTTTGTTTTTATTAGAAAGCGGCTGAAAACTTTCTTTTATAAAATGGCTTAACCAGTTTCCATCTAAAACTTCATTGTGGAGCGCGGGAAATAATAAAAATAGATATTTTTTGCAGCCTTCAATTCTGCTGTTATATCAGATGTGGCCCAAAACTTTGTGCTCTTATATCCGATACTACTTTACTATACTTTCCTATATAATTTGATTCGGGGATTCACAATCCTGCTCTTACATTCGATTTTTACTGTACATTTAAATCAAATCAAACCTACTGGCACTTTTTTGCCAACAAATGAAACCTTTTTTTCCCATGTGGACGGTGAAAAATCGGATCTCACATATCTTATCAATCCAAGCCCCGTACTTTTCAGTGGCATTATATTTTGTAACAGTTCAATGCCGTTTCCGTCAAAAGAATCGAATTCTCACCAAACAAGAAGACTGATTCAAAGATACATTTAACAAAATCTGACCTCTTTGACCAATTACTTTGAAACGGGTCAAGTTTGGGGCTACCTGCTATGACAAAGATCACAGAGGCCATCATGGATTTAAAAAAGCTGAACCTGTGAATTCCCTGGAGGTTCCAAGCAACTGAACTTTACTCACAGGCAGAGGCACTTGTCCTTGGGACAAGCTGATGGATTGTAATTCAAACACTGCTCCTGGCACCATGGCTGCATATTTGGCAGATGCTCGTAGGGCTTGGTCGGGATGCACACCGTGTTCCTGAAAGGGATCCATCAATATCACTCGCGAAGAAGGAAAAGCTTCAGTCACCATTATCCATCAACCAGAGAATATGTTCCACCCACCACATCTTGCCAATTCAAAATCAACTCAACTAACTCAGGACTCACTTGTTCACGAAAGGTCGGCGACCTCCTGGATATGTGCTGTCCCGGAAATAGATGGTACTGGGGTTGTCGATGGCATTGGGCGGGAAGCCGGCAGCATTGCTATAGATTTGAATGTCTGCGCAATTGACGAAATTCTCCTGTGCCCCGCATCCTATCTCTGAGGTGCCATTGCCACAATCGCCCCATGTGTTTCCTGTTGACCGTGAATGAGTCCGATTGTCACGTCAAAAACATGCACAAGCAACAAAGCAGACTTGACTACACTGCTGGAGCCTATAGGGACGACTTACCCGTGTGGTAAGTCCATTGAATCACGCATTGACTGCAGGTGATGCCTTGAGGCAGGAGAACCTCATATTTCAAGTAGGCACTCTTCTCCGTTCCATCTGGAATAGGGTATTTCGACGAGGACGGATCTTCAGCGCGAAAAAGCGGGTGTTGATCCAGACACTCTTGGGTGGTGATTTCATTGGCATCATTCAGAGGGCACAACTTCAATTCAAACCAACCCCAATGATTGGTGCTCAACTCCACTTCGACCTCAATTGTCTGAATAAAAGAGAGTTAATGTGGGTCTTGAGAACTGTGCATATCTTGCATTGGACTAATTGACCTTAATCTGAAAAGATAAAAGCCTCAGTAATTCGTCTTTAAACGTTTACTAGATGTAAACCTAAATTGAATGATTAGGTGTCTTGCAAGAAATTCTATGCCGCAGAGACTTCAAGAATTTACTTTCACTTCCAACGGGCTTCCTACCAAAATCGGCCCACGCCAAGTTGAAGCAAATCTGAAAATTTACATTGCTCAATTGAATGCCAATCACATTTATAAAGTCTAATTGTCCAGTGGTTTGGTAAAACCACAAATCGTCAAAAAGCAAATATATCTTAGGCCAGAGTTGCCCAAAAAATTTGAATCGTAAGTATGGATGAATTTATGAATTCGATCGATCTAATTGGCTGTCAATTTTGGATGAACGTGAAATAGGTTCCAAATAAAAAGTTCAACGGGAAATCTTATTGAGAGAAAGGAACTGCTTTTCCAATGGCGTCTTTTTTTCTCGAACTCGTTTATTTTCTGTCGAAAAAAACCATGACTATAAAATCTAGCAACCTTTGATATAGAAGATACAAACTCAAAACCTCTGGTTCACAGAACAGGGAATCAGTCATTTAAAAAAAGCCGACGCATTCGTATTGATGAAGAAGTTATGATTTTAGCTAGTTCATGACGGATTTCACTACTCAACATGGACAGGCGTAGATTCATTGAAGGCACACATAAGAGAAGCAAGTACTTTATGGTTTTGATTAGCCTGGATTCACCTTTACTGCAATTGACTCTAAAACCTGATGGAGGAAAAAGCTCGTGGATACTTTTGAAGATCTATATTAGAAGGTAATTTTTGCGCCTCCTTTAAATACTGTATTGTTCCAATCTTCTCGGTTTGTCGCAATAAAGTAGCAGTTCTCTAATTCTCACATGGTTCCCGCTAGCCTATTTGACAAAAGCTCTAGTTTTTTCTGACAATGCAATCACAATCCTAATACTTAACGCACAGAAGAGCCCACGTCTCTTCACCCATAAAGAAAGGACCCTGAAATAAAGCACCCAGAGGAACCTAACTTGATCTGGAAACCTGCATGGTTTAGGGTATTAATCTGTAGCTCCAAGCTGGCATACAAATTTGAGTTTTTTTTTGAAACCGTTGGTAGTTGCTTCAAACTTTTGTAAAGTTGGTTTCATGCTGGGTTTTTATGTGTCTTTGTTTGCTTTTAATCGGGTCTAATAATAGTCTTTTCTCTTTGAGGGCCGAATAATGAAAAAAAATTGAAAGCATGAAAGATTTCTTTTTCACAGGAAAAAGATCTCAACAGCAACATTTTTTCCCCATATGTTGATGGATACTCAGATGATATTTCATTCTCAGTGTCTGGATTTCCGGTAGGGCCAAGCAGCTTTTGATCCCCACTGAATGGTGCGAGTGTTTTCGACGTATGTAAGACCGCCCTTGAATTCGCTACTCAGGTTTGTCACATAAGTTAGGCCACAAATGCTAATTTTCATGTAGGATCTCTAATGACTTGACCTCGGAAAAAGGTAGAAAATATCGGCAAAAAAGGTAACTGTAAATGACAAAGAAGGAAAAAAAACGGTACCAATATTAATAATAAAAAGGTAAAAAAACGTGAAGTTAGTTTATCAAGGTTAAAGGTGAAATGAGCCACAAAAATATCTGCCGATGTCATATTTTCCGATTTGTTGAGAATAATCAAAGCAATCAAAGAGATCCAGTGATGCAAAATTGGCGCTTCTAACTAGTTTATACCTTTCCTCATATATCAATGTGAAACTAGGGTCAGCTTCTCAAAAACGTGTTTGAAACCCCAATCTTCCATCACCAACTCTGGTACCACCTAACAAACGAACCTGCCAGAGCTTGCCTAAACGTCCCCACAATGACTAGATCTTCCATTAGCCCGACCTAGCCTGCTGATCTGCCACTTTCGGTTGACCGGCCTGATCCATTGCCTTAGGCTCACCTAGTTGACCGCCTACCCATAAAGCTAGAGCTGGATTCTTGGATACAGTCGTCTCCTCTGCATTCGTCTCACGCGTCTCACCACGGTGGTCAAAATCCCTTATCAAGTTTTGAGAGAATAACTCGAATTTATCATAGCGGTTAACCTAATCATGCAAAAGCATGAGAAGCAGTTTCGGTCTTATCGTTTTTTTTTTAATTATTGCACGCATCAAACGTTTTTTACTTAAAAGTTGACCAGATTCGTTTCAATGTTTCTGTCGACCTTCAATAAGGCATTTTAACGACCGTGACAGTCGTCTCACTGGTGAGACGACACGGGTAGCCTGATCGTCGAAGAAGCCAGCTTAATTGGCTTTTTCCAACGCAAAGCCACTCAGTATTGCTCCAGTTTCGGTTAGGAATCTAGCTGAAGCGTTGTTGTTCAAAATTCTAACTGACCGCATTTTTAACTGCTCGGCATTATATCCTCGGAAGATATGGCAAAGTTGGTGCCAATGATTCTTGACCGGATTACGTCTGCCGTTTACGAGCCTGTTGGGGCTGTGGTGCGCTTTTTCCAACGCATGAGCCAAACCAATATTGCCATAATGGAGCTTCAAGCGGGGCGATACTCCAAGTCAACTAGTCTGACATTTACTCGCAACCCACATCAAGACCCAATCATAGACCAAGGCAGAGTCTGAGGAAACTCCTCAAGACTATCGAAAGACGAAGCATGTTATTTGTTGAAATTATCCATTCACGATTCAACCTAATATTTTGAGAGTATCGATCTTATTGTTGATTCAATGCGAATAAAATGCTTTTTGCTAAAATGCTCCCCGATTTACGAAGTATTTGGTTTTGTTAAAGGTTTTCCGCTCTTGTCCATAGCCCCCCTACCGCTGTACGAAATATAGTTTAGGTTCTGCACTTCAGAGGGCGCTTTGAGAGTCTGCCTCTACCAATGGAGGGCCGATTGGACCAATTCCTCTTCGTTGAAAAATAATGCCTTTGTGTTGTTTTTGGCTAATGCTTCCAAGATCTTATGTGCAATTAGTGACTTGGATCACATAATGGTTGGAAAAGAAATCGCTTTCATGGCACGTCACTATTAGTTTATTTAGCCATCTACCGTGCGTCATCCCGTTTTGTTTGGGCTGTCTGACTTTGCAAATAAGGGTCCTTATTGAATGAAGCATTCATGTTAAAAAGCATGGTTTATCATTAAAGGGCGGATTTGAAATTACTTTGAGTAAATGATTGTTCAAATCATGGATGGTCTGAACTGCCGAAAGAAGAGAACCGGTCACGAGAACCCCCATCGAGTTTTAGCTCAACGTACAAATCAATTGCAAGTCCGTCCTCTCTTATTCGTGGAAACCGTTTTTTTAACAACGGCTGTATACAAAAAGGTTCAAATTTTTGGGGGTTCCATCTCCTTCAACGAATTGGTAGCGAGGAAAGGTTCTCGATTGAAAAAGGAAGCTACGTTTTTTGTCATCTGCGATGACGATTTGATTGAATCTTTGATTGGTTCCTGGTCAAGCCAAGAATCTACCGTTGCCTGGTTTGCTTTTGGTCTATACCCCAAATTATTGAAAATATTAAGTCTATTCAATGCCGTTTGCTCTTTAAAGTGTCGACATTTCAGCGTGTGAGCAACGTGGCGTTCCTCTGAGGATGGTAGCAACTGGATGATCAATATGCCACGTGAGCAATGGAAGCCACGCACTGTTTCGTGTCTTGACTACACTCCAATTGGCCACGCTCTACCCATATATTTCATTGAGATCACTACTGAGATCATGAAACTCCCGACCGGGATTTCCTTCTTCTGCTGCCTGATAAAATCCAGAAAACTTGTGGAAATTCAAATTTTGAATCCCTAAACGTTGACCGATGGGAGAATGAGTGAGATCCATCAATCCCGAATGTTAACACGAACCTGTCCCATGACGTATTTTCGTCCGATGGTTCCGAGGCCATATTTTCCCCCATTCTCGTGATCTCTGGGTTGGGGATCGGCGTAGTTATCCCCGCATACACCACATTTACCGTCATTGTCCTTTTGAGCTGAAGCCGGGAATGTTATGTATGGTGGAAACGACTATACATAAATGACTTAGTAGGTATTTAGACAGAAGAATAACTCACTCTCAAAACCCCCGCAATAGAGCTCGTTGTCGTTGTAGTTGACTTCGGTGTTGAAACCGTATCGCCACATCACATTCCTCGAAGGAGGATCAGCTAAATATCCATGGCTCGAGATCTGAGGATAAATACCTGTTCAAGGAATCAGTTATTCATTGTTCTCATCTATTAGGTCACTAACCTGATGAATTTGACTCAGGCCCAAAATAATTGAACAAATTGTTGTCACGGTCATTCTAAAAAGACGGCTGGACTCGAAGCACTCCCACCGAAATATCAACTGAACGAACAACGTGACCACTACTTTGATTAAGATCCTCTTGGGTCTGCACTATCGGCGGGAAGAACTTGCCCTATTCTTGTCGTATCTTTCTTTCTCCTCGTTCTTCAAACAAGTTTTTATGGCTCTGACTTGGCCACCGTCTTCAGTGTTACTTACACTGAGCCACTAGGCTCACTGTATTTCCAGTTCAGGCTGGGAAGACTTTCGCATCGGGCACGGAAAGTGTTACTCGCAGACAACCACATCAAATTCGTCTCTTATTAAAATTTGAACTCACGCCCATGGATACTACTCGATTCCTAACGATAAGGCCTCTGTACCAAACCCACAGGGAGTTGAGCAATCGGTTGTTCAGAAAACGTTCTGAACACGACATCCAAAGAAACCAGTCAAGAAAGAATATTTTTTTGCTACAAATATTTGTGATTATGCTCCAATCATCAGAGGCCAAATGAAATATAACTGTTTAAAGTGCAAGCTGTTCTGAAAGGGGACAAGAAATAAAGATTTGTTTTTCACCAAGGGATGGGGCCACGTGGCAAGTTTGCCAACGATAGCCTCTCATGCATTGATTTTTGGTGCTGACATTGGCTCTGAATTTGGTGCAAGCCTTCATTTTTAAAAATGAAATATAATGAAAGTTTTAAATGAAATATATATTTATATGAATAAAAATGAAATGCCCTATGGGCATAAAGCCCATTGGGTTGCAAGCTAGAGGGAATGGCCGCCAAAGTCAGTCAATGTGCTGAACCCTGGAAGCAGGTCTCTAACAAACTTTGGAGTGGGTGCTCCAAAACCAGACACTTCAAAGTGCGAGGAGGTATTGCGATGTGCAAACTCGCCCATGTTTCCTTGCTACCAATTCAATTAGATAATGGCTATAATGAATGCATTTCGAAATAAAGTTGCCTTTTGGGCCAAAATTGTTTTTCTTCTTTGTGGGTTCACGTAGCTATTTTGAATACCATCTTTATGTCTTTTTGATCACGATGATACGCTTGACGAGACAGAGAGTCTACACCTGTGCATACACAATGGAAAACGCTTGCATTGGTATCTTGAGATCTTGAGTAGCCAATCGTCTTGCTGGACAACTGTCTTGCGTGTCCATATATTCGAAGGCAATGTGGAATTGTATTAGCTGATCAACGTGAATCTCCAAGTCTTTCAACTGAACCTCGAAAACAAGTCAATTTCTATAAACACCTGAAATTTTCTACCAATTTTTTTTCGCGATCTAAAAAGTGGAATGACTTTTGTACTTTTTCATTCTGTTGGAATGTATCTGGACACAAAAGAAATGTTCATCGTCAACGGCACTATCAAAGTTGGAGACATGTGTTTTAGAATTTGGTTCGTTAGACCATCCATTTCTGATCTGTTTTTGACTTAAGTTCATTGAAAACCGCGTTGACTCTGTACAATTCACCCACTTAAAATATAAAAACCTTGATTTTTTTGGTTCCTAACCCGCCAATGAGCTCATTGTTATGGGCGGGAAACCGAGCACCGAGCACAATACAAACCACGAAATTGTCAGAGGTTCGTAGAGCAGATGGGTTATTTCGTTGGATGGACAGAGATCAGAAATTCAGAGGATTCAATCCCATCCCCCTATAGGATTTGTTGGTATCCTATTAAGTCTGGTACAAATAAAACTACTGACGTGTGACACTGCCTGGGACCAAACTTAGGACACTTGCACCTAACCGTTGGCCAATGAAAGGTAATAAGTAGACGAATTAATACTGGGGATAACATTCCCTGTAATGATTAGAAAAGCCGGTGAAAAAAACAAACCAAAAAAATCTATCGCATTGAAATAGCCATTTGGGTCATTAGGGAATAGAACAGGCTTAAAAGTTAATTGCTCAAGTCAAACATCTATTATCGTCTAGTTTATTCTTTCAATACTTTTTTGCCACGGGGATTGGGAGTTGAAAGTGTTGCTTCCTTTCAAAAGTTTAACTTAAGCAAGAAACGGGCCATGAGTGTTTTTTTTACTTTTTCTTGCGCCTAGCGCTTAACTCAACGAGAAAAAAGGAAAGCAAATAAAAGCCATTGAATATTCTAATTTACAATGAAAATCAACCGTAATGACTAGACTCCGGCAAAATATGTTTTCACGTCGTACATAAACGGTTCTGACGTGCGAAAGATCTGAAACGAGGCATTGAGAAGATTGTCGGAGTCTACTAATGACCAATTAAAAGCAAAAGGTGCAAAATCATTGGCTGTACAAAATGTTTGCTTGCAGAAGAAGTACTAAAACAGTTCCAAAAGTTGCTGGAGGATGCCACTAACCAAGTTTTGTCAAGTGCAGACAAATGCTATTAAACTTCAACAAGTTGACTATTTTTGTAGGAAAAATGAACAAGAATTGTGATGTCTTTTTGTTCATAACAAGGAAGATGTTGGTGACCGGATCGTTAAATGAAGGGTGTCAGTGAGCAAACCGTGAAAATACTGAGATTTACAAGATTAGTAGGTACTCTGACACTGATGATGATTAGGATTTACATTCATTCGAAGCGTGGAATAGAATTGAGACCCAGGCATCGGGGTTCCATGGGCTGGAAATTTGATATTATTTTTTTGTGTTTCTTATCAGGTTTTTCTAACCGCTACAGGGGATGTTATCTACTCTTAACTTTCAAAGTACTATAGTACTATTAAAATGAAAGGTCACCCTTCGTGTAATTTTTACCTTTTAAACTTTACTTGATATTTGATCTACCAACGAATTTGAGTTGGCAGACCGAGCTTGTCCTTGAATGTAGGGTAAATCTTGAATGCTAATTAAAAACTTGTCCAAGTCTGACTTGAAGGAAGTTACGGGAACAACAACACCTACTTTGATTTTACTAGATAGGAATTGGTCGCTTTTGCATTTTTCTGAGCTTTAAACATGTTCGTACGTAAAACTGCATCAGATTTAAAATAGATGGTCTGTTATTACAATTCTTTTCAACCGCATTGCAAGGGAACAAAGTCTTCGATCTGTTCATCAGACAGAGATATAAAGACTGATTTTGGTAAGTAATGAGGGTGTAATCCCAATTATTATTGGGAACGGGAGTTCCAGATTCGCTCTAGCATTAGAGCGAGATTTCATCGAAAGTACGCGTTCCCTTGTTCCTAACTTTCTCTATTGCAATTTACTTGCGTGATTTTACAGACAAACACCAAAAAAATGCATGAAGCGGTTTCATTTTGAAATACCTATTTTCAATTGTCGTTTTTGCTGGTTTTAGTATTGGTGCCACCACCAATCAAAGATTCATACATGGGTTCCTGGCACCGTGAAATAGCAGCTACTCCGCTAGAGCATCCAAAGAAGTGAGTTCAAATGAGAAAGAAACCCAAAGAACATCCAAACCCAAGAGAAAACTCGGTGAGAACTTCAAGATGAGAGTAAAGGAGAGACGTGAGAGACCCACGAATTCTGGCACTGCTGCAACTCCCACCATCTCGTCTAAGGTTGGCCAAGAGTGGGATGAATAACAAGAAGAACAAGAGAGGAGAGGACTGGGAGGAGGAGAAGGAGGAGGAGGAGGAGGAGAAGAAGGGACAGAAAGTGGAGGATAAGGCACAACAAGACAAAGAGGAGGAGGAGGAAAGGAGAAGTGGAGGTGCACATTGGTGTTTGGGATGGAAGTTGGTTGTATGCTTGGGGAGCGGGTTCGTTCCAACGCTTGTTCCACTTGAACTGAGAATGGAGCCAGAAACAGGCGACGAGACTACTATACCCACTCATCCTAGTATACATGCATCGACCAAAGAACAGCACGAGGGATCGCAGTAGTCAGAAAAAGGCTAGAGAAGGACTTGAAAATTGTGTTCATGCTACTGGCACCTCTTTGGTGGTGTTAGCTAGCCACAGTGGTGTTTTAGTTGTGTGTGTGTGCTGAAGGACAAGGAGCAAGAGCAAGAAAGAACACGGTCTGCCTGACGCTTGCTTACTTTTGGGTACCCCCAACCCTCCTTCACAACAGCTCGAGATACGTAGAATCAGATCCTTCTCTTAAAGAATGAATTTGGTTTGGTGTCCCGGAACCAACACACAACCACTCTACTTTGTGTGGAAACAAACCATTTTGAAGTGAAGCGGCTGATCCCACAGGCACAAGCGGCTTCATTTGTACTCTTTTGGGTCAAACAAGGTTATGTGCACTTTTAGACCTCCCTGCATATCGATCCCACGTAGTCTGCTCCAGAAAATAATCACTTTGTGTGCAGCCGTGGAAGGAGAGTGAGGAGCCAAATGACAAGCACACAAGAGAAATAACATATCATTTTGTACGACTCTACTGGAGCAATCACATCTGTGTGAGCACTAGTGAGAGATGCTTCGAGCATTGTTTCTTCTCATGGTCTGGACGGTGGATGCACGTTGGAGCGATTCTTGTCCCAAGTTATGTGAGTGTTTTTCCAAGAAGTCTGGCCCAAGTCACCAAAATTCATATTTCATAACAGAAAATAATGATTCCGGTGTCCCGGACTCTGCCACTGTGGATTGCCAGTTCCGGAATTTGACCCACATCACTGGTTTGCACCTGCCCATCGGCCCTAACACATCTGCCGTGGCGAGTGACTCAGCGTGGCACCTCCGAGTAACCGATCTGATCCTGTCTCATAACCAAATTACAGAGCTTAGTTTCGGTCTGCTCCAACCGTTGACGGAGCTCCAGGGCCTGTATTTGTCTCGGAACAAGATCCGATCAATTACTTCGGAGTCGAAAGGAGCGTTGTATAAGCCATTCTTCAGCCTGCTACATATAGATCTGAGTTGGAACAAGCTTCATGTGATCCATGGCTACGTTTTTGTGGGATTTCCATCGGTAAAGACGCTAAACCTTTCGGGAAACGCCATTCACACGGTGTCCGCTCATGCCTTTGGTCTTCCATCTTTGGAGACGTTGGATATGTCTGACAACCTTTTAGAAGAACTCCATGACCACTTCTTCGACACGTCAACCAAGCTAACCGAGATCGATGTGTCTCATAACAGGCTCTCCCGCTTGAACGATGGTACGTTTGGTCTGCTAATGAGCCTGTCTTTGTTGGATCTGAGTTACAATTCATTGATGAAGATTGAAGACAACGTCTTGGTCGGCATGAACATCACCCATTTGGATCTGGGTTTCAACTCCTTGCGTTGGATCCCCAATTTGGCTTTGCGAAAGCTCTCCACCGTCACGACACTCGTCTTGGATGGGAACCACTTCCAAGCTCTGGGTTCTTATCATCAGAACACACTTCGGGATGTACACGTGGAGTTCCTGTCCATCTCTCACAGTGCTCAATTGCGCTTGGTCGAACAGGACGCCATTGAGTCCATGCCCAATCTCCAGACCGTGACCATTAACAACAACCCCACTTTGTCTTACTTCCACCCACGTGCCATTCGAGACTCGCCTCGTTTAAGAGCGCTTGACCTCTCGAATAATCGTCTTTGGGCCCTCGAGGCCGACCTGGTAGCCACTGATCGACTCCCGGAATTGAGAGCTCTCTTCCTGAGTGGCAATAACTTCTACTGTCATTGCAGTCTGGGCTGGATTGGGCATCTACCGTCCTCGACCTCATCGGTGAGTTCGGAGGGCGGCGGGAGCCAGAGTCAGGAGGCTAGTAGTGTCCACTCCCGGGTTCAAGTGCTGGATTGGAAGCAAGTTGAGTGCCACTCGGATGCGAGAAGTGAGCCCCCCCTGCATGTGCATCAAATGAACCACTTTCGGCCTGAATGTGAGCCCCACATTCTCCCGCTTTTTGCCACCGACGATGCCGAAATGATGGGAAAGAACGTGTCTTGGGTGTGCAAGGCCCTCGGATCTAGGGATATGGAAGTGTCGTGGCGGGTCCCCAAGCGAAATGTGCCCAATAACGACCTGTTTCTGGCCAACGGAGACTGTGTCGAGAGGATGTGTGTCCAGGGCAACGTTCTCACCCTCACCTATCTTCATCCCATGGACCAGGGCAAGTACATTTGCGTTGCTCGCAACAAGTACGGACAAGATCAACGAGAAGTCAAACTAGCGGTCAAGGTATGTATCACGGGACTTTCCTCCACCATAGAGAAGGTTCATAGCGAAAGAGGAGGGATTCCAAGCCTCCTGTGGGCCATCATCTTTGATACATCCTCTTTTCAGATCAAGGGAAAGCCAATGGGGTTGGACATAGTTTCCAAAGTGTTCACATGATACAATTTCATCTTGCTCTTTGATACGCTGCAACTGCTAGTTTGAAAGTTGACAGCTTGAACTCGAAACACCTCAAATTATCCACTGTCATCTACCTTCATTTTAGACATAGGGCAAGGTTCAATCCCCATTTCAAATTGCCAATAATCGTGGCCCTAAACTCGAATGACATTCTACATTCCTCGGAATGTCTACTCTAGACATCGTCCAAACGCTTAAACCAGGGACTTGCTTAAACTAAAGCCCCAAAGAATCAGGTATTCTAATTAAATTATCCCTGGTGTCCCGAATTTAAAAATCCGATGTCCAAGTTGTTGAGAAGTTTCTCTAATTCAAGACAAATAATTAAGAATCCAATGATTAGTCTGGGTCATTTAAAAAGAGGGCTTTTTGGCACATTTCCTTCAAGCTGGGGAGACGGATCGACAATATTTGTCCGATTGTAAGGCCCCAAGTAATCACTTGTTTCAAGGACCAAAGTGGTAAAGATTTAGCAGCTGGACTTGAATTGTTCTGCTGGATCAATTTCAATCTCTTTTTGTATTTTCTCAACCTTTGACGGGTTTTGGGAGTCTACTGTACGAAAGAAAGACGCTGCATGATCAAGCTAGGAAAGCTAAATGGGATTAAGCCTATTCAATGGGGCACTTTTTCTCTGAATAGAAGATGACTAACTTCTTCATTCATTCAGTTTATCGCTCTTTCATGACATCAAAGATACACATGATAGTCATATTTTAGGGATGACCTCATTCATTAATACACTTCTAATGTAGTTGAGACGCCTGTAATATGACGTACACATATATTCCTCATCAGACCGTGGATTTGTTTCTAGCACCAGAGAAAACGTTCAATCACAGATGCGAGACTTGCCTCACGCATTATTTGGCCTTTCTCACTGCCTCCCTCCCTCACTCATGGACCACCATTGAGCATGGTGCAAATACATTTTTGTTATTCTTGAGCAAACTGCCAATAGAGCCGATCTGGAATGGGAAGTACATGGAACAGGGGAGTGGAATTAATAACCGTGCGGACTGCAAAATATCCACATGAAAGCCATTCTGCTCAGATGAATCGATAAAGCTTCAAGGCCTCAGGCCCACGGAGAAGAGCCAAAAGTATTGTAGGCCAAAGACTGGTCAAATTCTTTGGAAGGTGGACTGAGACTCATCAGCTGTCCGTTGGATTAGATTAAAGCCGTTAAAGCTCAGACTTCATCTATTTTTTCATTTGATCCCAGTTCTGTTCACCAAAATACTTCGGCAAGGCACTGGTAATATTTACCAACCTTGGTGTCATACATTAGTGGGTGGTGGCTCTATGGATTTGCCAAACTTGTCGCTCATTGTATGTCCCTAGGAAGGTGGGGTAGCATGAAAATGGGCTGGTCAAGCTCGTTTCTATTGTAAATTTAGAGCCGTTCATGGCCTTTAATGGAGGGAGAATGTCTGACCCTGAGAGCATTTAAAAATGAGCCAGTCTCGGTACTCCATACACCATCAACCGTCTGCTAAGGAGTAATTTAAACGAAATCTGGCCACATGGGAATGCCATTCACCTTCTCAACAGGTTTTTTTTCATCTTTCTCTTCTAGTCCGAGAACATTCAAATTTTTCCCATTACTGTGGCGTCAACTTTCGTCACTCTAAGTTGGAACGCCTCTGGCTCGTTGTCCACTGGGCGTGGATACATTCTTCAAGTGCGACAAGCCACACCCCCCGTCATACCAAGTCCGAGGAACGGTCGAACCAAATCGGCATCAATCCCAGATCAGACGTTGAATCGAGATGCTCTCAATGCCAAAGATTTGGTATCGTCATACCCTGAGGATCCACCCTTTGCCGGGGTTGAACCTTTGGATTCGGCCCCTCGGCCAGAAGGACCCGTTCCCGCCTCTTTATCCACTCCACCGGTACAATATCTGATCAAACAGTATGAGGATATTGACGTGGGTCTAAAGATGAACTCGTACACCGTGACCGGACTCTCTCCCAGTCACACTTATTTGTTCCAATTGTGTCTCCGTAAAGACGTGTACGTGATCACCATCAGCTCCACTCAACTGACCACCAAAAGCAGTGACTTTCAAATGGCTTTGGGTATTGAGACAGACTATGTGTCCATTCTAATCGTGTCACTGGCCATTATCGGCTTCGTCGGCTCGTGTGTCCTGGTAAATGTGATCCGATTTTGGCGCTTCCATTGGCCGGGCGATCCTGATTCGTTGTCCCAGCGCGAAATGATCGCTTCACCTTCAGAACATTCCAGTGTGGTCAACACAATCCCTGGAAATCCCAGTCCGTATCTAACGAGATCATTGAGACAGAAGTTCCGGACCTCGGAAGCGGCAAATTATTCGCCCTTTCTGAGAAAGGAGGCCCCGATGAGCCGAGTTCGGAGTGTGTGCTCTGGTGACGAATCCAAGTTAGTCGAACACGAAGTCTTGTCCCCTCTGGACGATATTAAAGCTGCTGATCAATCATCAGTGGGGAAACATCACGAAACCAGACTAGCTTAACGCACAGGTCATCCATCTCCAACTCATTGGACATTGAAAACTCAATCTCTCTCCTTCTTCTTTCTCCCTTTTGGTAGCGTGATTCGTGGAAATAGCCACCCTTTGATTTCTTTTGACCTTGATATTGACGAAGAAAAAGAACGATGAGCTTGAAAGAAACGGGATATGATTCATTTCCTTGTCCGTTCTAGCACTAAAAATTACTTTGAAGAGACACCACAGATGGAGTGTGGGTATGTATGTCTGCCAATTGCGATGAATGCATCAATTTCAGAAAGAAGTTCTTTTGAAGGTTCGACCTTCTAGCTACAACTGGAGAATGGCCGATTTCGTGGTGGCTGGAGTTATTTCTGACACGAACGCTGTCTACATTATTGATATTAAGGAGTTGGCCCTTAAACGAACTTAGTCTGTCTCTCATTAGCCTTGTGTAATAATGACACAATCAAACCCTCCTGAGGTGCTGGCTTAATCCTTAATCTTAAACCCAATCCCTGAAATTTGAGCACCTTTACAACAGGTATACGTAGTTGACTGGTGAATAATAGGACGGCCAGTGGGGGTCTTAAACGTTTGGGTGCTTTTCTTCCGCAATCATGGGCTAAAATTTCCCACCGCATGCTTTTCAAGCTTAACAGCCGAAAATAAATCAGACCCCAATTGGGATGGAAGTTTATTGCTGATATGGTTGGATAGACACTTCCTGAATATTCTTTACTTATGCCAAATCTTTCAAGCTCATGAATGCCCTGTCGAACAGGGGTATCCCACCATTGGGACAATAAGCTTTTTCCTGCACGGTTTCGGGGCCCTATGGGCCCATTTTCTTGATGGAATATGCACGAATGTGGCGTACCATCAGTTATTGAGGGAAAATGTCCGTGAAACACCCATTGATGCCGGTGATAAGTTTCTTCTTTTGGACTGTTGTTAATGTACCAGGATTGATAAACCATTGCATGAAGAATGGTGGGAGGGATCAGTGATTGATTGAGAGTGAAGTGACCCCGATGGACTGTTAATTCTCATGATTTGTAACCAAATAATTCCGCATGAACCTGCTGCCATGACGGTAGAAAAGTAACAAATATCTACCAGCTTCATACCGGGTCTTACTTAGTACGTACGTAACATGGCTTTAGAGGCTAGTTTTTTTAAACAAAAAATTGAATTTTCACATCGAAAGTGGTACAAACTCATGGAATCACTTTTTTTCAATGCAAGATCCAGACGGGACTGTGACAATGCTTCCCTGTCTTCCTTGTCAGAGTTTTTCACGAGCCCACCCACTCAGACACGAAGATGTTGCATAAGCACTGAAATTAGACTACCGTATTTTTATTATGAAATTGCCAATCATGGCTATTGGGACATTGAAGTAGCAGTTGCAAAATGATACCAGCACATTTTTTGGGAGGTCACTGAGGCACTTTCCACTTCAGAAGAGGTACAAAGAAACAAGATGCAAGTTTCAATTTCGGACAAAAATCTTTTCTAAGGTTTCCAAAAATTTATTTTCAAAATAGATATAGGGTAGCTTCCTTTATCAGGGCATCAAACAATCATCAACCAATTGGCTAAGGATGCAAACAAATAAATAACTAACACAAAGTGTTTGTTCAATAGTTTTTTATTTTATCTCTTTACCCACGGTTACTACATAGTAGGTTAAAATAGAGAACATGACTTCCAGGGTCTGGTTCAAATTGATTTAATTTGAAGGATTCATCTTGGTCGTTAACGCTTTTGGTAGGCAATGTTTCCAGCCTTAAGCACCATAGAGATGAGTGATGAATGAGCACCAAGACGATAAATCAAATGCTCCCATCTGAAATAAGTACAGGACTAACTTATTGATCAAATCAAAGGGTTGCTAAAGTTCATCACATCGAAGCCTGAGGAAACAGGAAATGAAGATAAACAATGCCTCTATGAACAAGGTTTTGTGCTCCAAAATTTTAGGTGGCAACTGGATGAAACATTCAAGCATGAATAATGTTGTTTCGGACAACAGTGTAAAACGCCGAATAAAATCTATAATACCAAGTATTAATGCCAATCTCATGTTGCACCTAACCTATCTGACTCACAACCAAGTTGTAAAATGTCCAACCAGGTGAGGAAGCAAATAAATACGCACTGAGCTGGGCATTCTTTCCAACAAAACACATATTCTGTTGGGAGGAATCAAGCAATGTGTGCAGAATGGTTGTTGGTTTGTGAAAAAGATTAAGTCCACTTCATGAGCTCAAAGATGTTGAGAAAGGGCGAAAGTAAGGAAGAATGAAAAGAAACCACACACCTGGGGGCATTAATCACCAAAAGGTCTGCCATCTTTCCAATCTCAACGGACCCATGGGTGTTTCCCCGGCCCAATGAGTGGGCAGCATTGATCGTGGCAGCCACCAGAGCCTCATCCATGCTCAAACGCTGATTGACGCAAGCCAAATGCATTACCGTCGGCTGGAGTTGGGGAAAAGCAGGCGCCATTATCAAACCCTTGTTGCAATAGCGTATAACTAGCTAGATGGGGTATATGTAGCTTGCCGATCAATCATTTCAAATGCCTGATCATAATCAACCAATCGAACAACCAATTTTGGCCTTTTTACGGATATCTAATCAAATAAATTTTGTTTTGTTTCAAATCATTCCGCTTTCATTTTATGACCTAGACATGGTACATTGTGAACTTAGGGACAAATCCAGTACATACCATGGCGAGGCAATACGCATTGGGGTTGAAGTCCGATCCTAAGGCGACCACAACCCCTTGATCGATCATTTGACGCACAGGAGGACTTTTCAAGCGAAGAATGTAAGCAGTAGTCGGAAGGATGACGGCCACAGATCCACTCAACGCCATGGCCTTAATTCCTTGAGGAGAGATCTCTTCCAGATGGGATATCGCCTCAGCTTGGAGTTCAGCACCCATCTATAAGCAAAAGCGTAAGGCAATCCTGACCTAATCCTAATGAGTGTATGCAACTAACAAGTGCAAACACGGTTGGATGGGTATTATCACGGACTTCTAGAAAGATGGACTGCGAGCGAGGTTCCGGCCAAATCGGCCTGCTCTTGGTCATAGCCACTCTGAGCTACTTTTCGAATTTACGTAATAGAATAAGAAAATCCCTTCACTTAGGGGTAAGCCATTTTCATATCATGTACTTGTAAAGTAGATCACTTCAAAGTTATGTTGTCAAAAGCTTATGTTGCTGACCAAGAGCAGGCCGAAAATTCGAATTATATGTGTTGTTTACTACATAACTTTGACCATGTCTCTTGAGTTCCCTAAGCATAGGTTTGGGCTCAAATTTGGCCAAGTTCATTTATGCCACCAGATCTTGTGGTCGTATCAAGCGCTTAGTTGAGTAAGAGTATCAAGAAAATCAAGGACAATTGAAAAGAAAAACTCCAGCCTCACAGACAACGCCCATAGTGGAGCATGCCACAATTATCAAGAAAAAGGGACGATCGGGAAAGGACCTTCTACCAAGGACAATCATCACCAGATCTGAAAGCACCTCATCATAAGTTCCCAAATCGCCTAGGGGCCTTCATCAGTTGGGACTGGCTGGACGCCTGTGTTGTTAAGGTTGGATCCGGATGCACGAATCTGGCAAAATGATGGAGAGCGAGGAAGACGCTAACGTTATTGATGATCTGGGACTTGTGGATGATTTGGATAAAGGTGAGGACTGGCTGGTTTCTTTGAACGTGAGATCCATTGTGGGAAATGCGTCTAAAGTACAAGACATGCTTGAAACTCAAAGGCCAAAAATTGTCGCGGTCCAGGAAGTGTGGCAAGTGAACGAAGTTCACTTGTCATTCTGGGGATATAATTTTGAGTATGAAACAAGGATCGGAAGGAGGGGAGGGGGAGTTGGCATCCTTACCCACAGTTCGGTTCCTTATTCTAATTGTCCATTTTTAAATCTAATATCAGATGATTGTGAAGTCATTGGCATAGAGCTGTCCGAGTTCTATGTATTATCAGTCTATATTCCACCAAAATCCAACTTGAAAAAGGCTCTCTTAGAACTTGAGAAACGAATTGCTCTCTGTTCGTCTAAATCAGTTTTCATTTGCGGAGATTTTAACGTTGATTTCCTGCAAGATACTTCGCAAGTAAATAAATTAAACGACCTTATGATGAGCTTTCAACTTGTACCATACATAAACAAACCCACCAGAATCACGACAACTACCTCAACACAAATTGATAACATCTTTAGCAACAATAAATCTTGCCACAGAGGCGGGATTCTCATCTGTGACATAAGCGACCATCTTGCCCCATTTGTTTCCTTGGGTTTGAAGAAACCCTCAATAGCTAAAATTTCGACCAAAAATGCAAAAATAAAACGAAGTATAAACATACAAAAGCTACGCAAAGCTCTGAGACAGGTGAGATGGAACCTACCCCATGACGATCCCGTTGCTTCATTTAATGAATTCAACTCAAAGCTTGAAAAGGAATTCCATGAAGCGTGTCCTTTAATCAAAACGAAACTGGATAGAAGCAAGTGCAAAACTAAAGCCTTGGATGACAAACGGTCTGCTTCAATCAAGACTGAGGAAAGAGCTACTTCATTCAATTTACCAACGATATCCCACTAAAGTAAACAAACGGAATTTTTCAGAGTATGCCAGGAAATACTACAATTTGATAAAAAAACGCAAAGATCTCTTACTGGCAGGCATATTTCGAGACGAATTCTAAAAACTCAAAAAAAACTGGCAAGGAGCGAAAAACCTCCTAGGACATACATCCAGGCCAAACACGTTTCCGACTAAATTGAGAGTTGACGGAAATATCATAAACAATAAAGATGATATGGCTAACTCTTTTGGACAATATTTTTCATCCATAGGACCGAAATTGAAACAGGCTCTTGCTGATATGAAGTCCTTCGATAAAGATCCTTGCCAGTATATTCCATCAGTTCCAAATCAGCGCTCGTATTACTTCAAGTCAGTAAATAGACTCGACATTCTCAGGATAATCGATAACTTACCAAAAAAAGAAAGCCATGGTTTTGATGGTATCTCAAAAACGATCTTAAAGGGAATTCGACATGAAATTGCCAATCCCCTTGCTCGTCTAATAACCATCTCCCTGACTACAGGATTCATTCCTTTGGAATGGAAATCTGCTAAAGTTTTGCCATTTTTCAAAGGGGGAGATCCCACTGACATGTCTAACTATCGCCCAATCAGTATTTTACCGTCACTCTCAAAAGTGATGGAGAAAGTAGTTTATCAACAAATATACACAGCTTTTAACGACGAACATCTCATTGATGTACAATTCGGATTCCGCTCTAATCACTCGACTATGCATGCAATTCATAACTTTTCCCAAAATATTTCAAAGAACTATCTATCTAAGTACTCAATAGGGCTATTTGTAGACTTGAAAAAAGCGTTTGATACCGTTGACCATCATATTCTACTATCAAAATTAGGCAAATATGAATTTAGTCAACATGTTTTACGCTGGATAAGGAGTTACCTTATGAATAGAATCCAAAGAGTAGAAATACAGGGGCTTGTATCAGAGCCAGCTCTTACAACATGTGGAGTACCTCAGGGTAGTATCTTAGGGCCTCTTCTATTTTTAATATACATCAATGATCTTCCATATGCAACTAACTTTAAAGTCACAATGTTCGCAGATGATATGACGCTCCAACACTTTAGCACAGATTTAAATACTTTAGAACATGAGACTAATCTGTGGCTCGAGGGAGTTTCAACCTGGATGCAAATAAACAAGCTCACCATAAACCTGGAGAAAACAAAGTTGATATTTTTTAGTTCCAACAACATGCCTGTCAATCTCAATATTAACGTGAACAGAATAAAAGTCCAACAGATTGGGTCGAAACACGCTGAAAAGGCAGTCAAATTTCTTGGGCTTTACATTGACGATAAATTGGACTGGAAAGTTCACATTTAGAAACTAAATAAAACGGTACGAAATAGTCTCTTTACATTCTTTTTAACCAAACAAGCACTACCCAAACAAATGAGACAGCTATTATACAACTCAATAATCCACTGTCGCTTGGAGTACGGAATTGAGTATTTCGGCAAGTCATCTTCAATACAACATCTTATGACCACACAAAAGAGAGCAATTCGCTGGGTTGTGTCAGCAAGGAGGTCTGAACACTCTACTAAATTTTTTAAACGTTTGAAGACTCTGAAGGTCCATGATCTGGACAGATTAAAACAACTAAAGTTTAAACTCTGTAAACATTGTAAAATCATATTCAAAGATTACTAAAAGGAATGGTGATATTTACTTTTCACTACCACTTTACCGTCTAAGCTGGTTTCAGAAACTACCCCACTATACCTTACCCAAGACCTGGAATGAATTTGGCCAAGCAAACGATTTTAAAAAGGTGACGAATAAAGACTCAATCAAACAATGGATCAAAGGTTTGATAGAAATCATCACGTCCTCATATTCAATAACATGCACAGTTCAGAACTGTTTCTCTTGTAAACACACGTAATCTGAGCTCATCCTGATGTTTTGCTAAGTAATGCACCGGGCCTGACAGATACGTTCGAGGGAGGAGGAATCGCTCCAACTGTTCATATCCAATGCCTTCTGGTGAAGTGTTCACTACATTAGACCATAAAATACCATTGTGAACTTTGCCGATTCAGATGCAATTCCACCTCTTGAAAACAAGCCCTATGGCTGAAGAGGATTGCGGGGCTACCCACATTTTACAACCATATCTATTTATCTCTTATTAAGTTCAACCTTAAAATCCATATTTTCTCATGCTCGTTTAACCAAAAACCACTGGATACACCCCAAAAATACATACATACATACATAGTTGGAATGAGATGAACGGTTTAGGAGATTCTGGCTTCTATTCGCTGTCCACATTTCTAGAAATCCGTGGTATAATGTACGTTACCTCTGCACTATTCAAACAGTTGAGCTCATCTCCGTGAAAGTTGATCTTGAGCCCTGCCTTTTGACCGGCCACCAATATAGCTCTAGATTGGTCCAGATCGAATACTCCTTTCTCACAAAACACATCAATGTTTTCACATGTCGTGAGTTGCCCTTGTTTCTTCAAACTGATTAATCTTGGCAATTGAACGTCAATCACATCTTGAGACGCTAAAGTGGCCGTAGATCCTCTGGTTGTCGAAGTAAAAAAAAGAAACACATGGTTCATGCACAATGCGGTATGCCTGCCTTATGTCTATGCGTATGTACGAGGGCTGTTCGGCTCAAAACGAGAATGGCCTTACAACAGACAGGCCAATGGTCTATGGCTAAAATTTCAAGAACAAAAGACCTTCATTTGTATTCGTGTTGCAATTTTTTGCCGTTTTGAGTTTTTGCATTACAGTCACCCTGTCATGCCATTTTTCAATGACGAAACTCACTTCATGGACCTCAATCACAAAATCGCAAAAGTGAAAAATTATTTGCTCCGCATGAAATTGTTGTCGGCCTGGCCAAAGGCTCAAAAACCGGCCAGGAGATCATCGCCATTGTTCATGATTCCTTAGGATTTCAGTCAATCTCTGTGAGACAAATTAACAAGTTGTTGCCCAAGTTCGGGCTGAACCTGACGGCAATACCAACCGTGGTGGATCCCTACATATGGAAAAGTCATTGCCACACACCTCCAAAGTCACTAAGGACTTTCTGATCCGCAAGAGCATTGAAACGATTGATAATCCGCCTTATTCTCTTGACTTGGCTCCCGTTGACTTCCTCTTCCCCCTCATCAAAAGCAAATTGGCCGGAAAGTCCATGGCGACTGTGGAGGAGGTCCGAAAAGAGTGGGATGGGGTGGTCAGAGATATCCCCAAAACGACTTTTAGAGCGGCCTTCAAGAGCTGACTGGATCGGTTTTCGAAGGGTCAGCGACTGAATGAAGACTCTGGCGAGAAATATCCTCTTTAAAGCATTAAAATTCATGGCGAGGTTTAAGAGTTATTGCATCATTCTCATATTGATCCGAACACCCCACGTACGTACTAGGTGGCAAAACAGCTAAATTAGTAATCGAGTCAAATTAAAAGCTTACTTTGGAACCGCATGAGCACCACAGAAAGTGGCACTGATTTCAAGGGGTACACGCTCAGAAGCACTTTGCAACACTTGCAGGAGTTTCATCTCTGTGTCCACATCCAATCCATAGCCAGACTTACATTCCACGGTCGTTGTACCTAAAAGAAAGTTGGAAAGTGTCCTCATAAAAGTCAAGATCTATTTAGCCTCTTACCTTAATTGGCGTAATAAGGGGAAACCAGGTTTATCAAAGTTTTCATTCTTATGAAGGCGGCCGATTCATATGTGACTTTTGGATAATATGATTGATGCTATATGTACTTTTTTGGTGCAATTCCCCATCAGCATTTTAAATACTCTTCTGTTTAAATGTTCGTTCCAAGCTCGGCTTGTTTTAGGTTTCAAATATATGATAATAGATAAGAAGTAGATTAGTTACACTTCGTCTCAATGACTTGTCTTTGTGGTAAAGCACAGTATTTATTGAGGCAATTGCAGGCCTGACAGTTGAAAAGGGAATCAAGTCACATTAGATGGCATAATATTTTTCATGATTTTTCAAGTTTCCATCAACCAAAAGCTCTTATTTACGATGACTTTAAAGGGCTAGTTTTAAAAAATTCACGTATCAGTTAAAAATTATTCAAAAACTTTTTTTTAGAAAAATGGCATTTTATTCTTTCAAACATTTGACAATTCTTGCCTTTGCGAGTCAAATGGTTACTGGGATGTATCGTGATTATAACATAAAGGTGATGCCTCACAGTACATAGGAAATTTTGGTGTGATTCCCCATGGCTTCGTTGAAAAGTACTTGGCGAAATCGGTTTTTCGTGCAGTTGTGACCTTATACAAGCCCAAACTTGGTACCTACCCAATAGTAAGGTCTTCCAGTTATTTTTGGTGAAATTTGTAATCTCGGACCTGTGTCTATAACACGTCATTGTTTAATCAGTTTTCATGAAATGAACAAGGACAAGACTGTTTCCTGATCTTCGAAGAATGGCCAACAACTTGGCAAAACCAGTTTTTTGACAAAAATGCGGTGCAAAAAGTTATGCAATCATTTGTCGAACACCAAATAATGGAGTGGCTTTGTAATTTGTTTGAATCATTGGTATTTGAAATTTGCAGACTTAAGAGCGCTATTAAACATAGTGAGCTGAGATTTTGATATAGCTTAGAGCAATAAATATTGAAAGTCCGTGGACCCATGGCTACAAACGGTATTAATAGGATTTTTCGATCGGGCAACTCCCAAGGGTCGAGTTGCAAGACGTGCAGAAACCAAAATGATACCTCAATTAGTCCAAGACGTATAATACCCAAGGACTCGTCTAGGTCGACCCGCCAATAACATAGCAGTTGTTTAGTTACTCAATGTGAGTTCAAAACAGTAAACAAGTTTTCTGACGCTCAAAGGATATCCCCTGAAGATAGGTTTAAATTCAGGACGAAATCGAATGATTCCTCAAACTTTTGACAGCCCCTTTCTTAACCATGTCGCCTTTTTTCCAGATATTTAATGGCCCAGACGGTTTGATCTTATCCTCCCAAATCGAAATCTGCAAATGATTTGCCCGTGACACACTCAGTTTGCTCGTGAGAGCCGTTTTCCTCTACGCCGATACTGCACGAAAATATTACTACGGTGAGGAATCACTACCAACGAGGAAAAGTGTTCCACGTCCGCAGGTTTAGTTCTAAGAATATAAAATTTGTGGACAGGTTTTTGAACATTAATGCTGACGTTTATCACTCTTGATAATTGAATTTTAGCAATTTCAATTTTTGAGAGCACTCGCCAAGTCGGTATCTAGAGAGTGATTTCATTCTTGAACTATATTAGGTACAGACATAAGATGGACCATTTTGACTGGGCCTTTATGAACCCATTCCAAAATGTCAAACTCAAGCTGGTAGTTTATATAGTTTTAGTTTGAGAGCACTTGCCAGGTCGGGAGTTTGAAAAGTGAGAATTTGCCTTTTGTACAAGTGCAAGATGACACAGAAGTTTATTCCGGTTGGGTTTTTGATCATATTTACCATCACAATAGATCTTCGAAGAATTTCTTTTGCAAGTCATGGAGAAGCCTACCTTCTCAAAGTCCCGGTCATAGTTATTAGAATGTTCCCTTCCAAGTTTTATAACTGTTCTGCCTTCAAGCTTGCAATGTCTTTTCGCGGTTTATATTAAGGTGCTCATTCGTACACGGACCAAAGGCATGGAAAAAACACTACATAAATTTTAAAAAACACAATCAAAAATGTTGTTTGGGGGAGCTCCCAGGCCATTAACCTTCCCTCTTTCGTTAAAAAACGACATCAAGTCATGAAAAATCAGGCAATGCCACTCTACGGGGAAGAGGATCAGATGTTTTGTATAAAATTAAGACTTGACAAGGGACGCAAATGCAGCTCCCTGGACATGAAATCGAAAAACATACCGTAACGAACGATTTCAGCACTTAGAATGAGAGATGATTGTGGAATAGCAATAGTTAAAGGCAACCACACTAGTTTTCACATTCAGATTGGATGAATCTATACGAGTACTACAGAATGAAACAAAAAAATCACTTCTTTTACTTTTAAACATATTATTGTTTTCAAAAAATCGCGGGCACTCTCATAAATGATCTATTTGCTCTAGAGATAAGATGTTAATTATTCCATTTAAGAATGGTCTAAACTAACCCAATCTAAAACAATCAAAACTGCATCTTCAGCTTAAATAGTTGAGGAATGAGAGCAATTGCTGCGCTAAATGTCCATAAAATTAGACACTTAGGTATTCCAAATGTGTGATTCCTCACCTATACGATTGCAGGAACAAATATCGGGTATCATTAAAATACTTCTCATGGGCGAACTGAAACTTCAAGAGGGTGGATCTTAAAAGGTGTTACAAAATTTGCTTTGGCAAAAGTGACTGTATGGTTGAACCATTTACTTTCAAAATTGGTGCCCCAATTGCCAACGGCATTCGCTTTGCAATGAAATCATTGCGGCACTTGTTGAACAACAGCTTTCGAAGGACGGAAGCCAAAGTTAGCAAATCATTTCTAGAGACAGTACAGAGCGTGCCAGTGGTGACGTTGACAGTGGATGTTTTCTGCAAATATTTTTGGTCAAGAGCGGACAATTTGATTAATCTTTTTAGCTTTTGCAGAATTAGACTTGGGCCGACATGACCAAGGCCACAAAGCCTATGAATGATCTGAAAAGGCCCAAATGGGCTCTCAGAGATTTGAGAAATCACATGGCTTCGGCACTACTTTGTTCAAGTCTCCAAATACCGTCATTTGATTCACAAGAAATATCTGAATGGTTTTGCAATGTCAGACAATAACTAAACAACTAGTGTTTTATTGGAGGATTGACCGCGTGCTGTCTTTGGCTTTATTTGCGATTGGAACATTTGAGGCATCATTTTGGTTTCGGCACCGCTTGCAACTCGTCTTTTGGGAGTCGTTAAATCAAAAAATATTACAAATAGGATGTCTAGCCCTGGTAGTCGGAATTTTTAAACAAGTGCTGTTTTACAGGTGGATTGACTGCGTGCTGTCTTTGACTTTAATTGCGATTGGAACATTTGAAGCATCACTTTTGTTTCGGCACCGCTTGCACCTCGTCTTTTGGGAGCCGTCAAATCAAAAAAATATTACAAATAGGGTGTCTAGCCTTGGGTTTCTGAATTTGTAAACTGTATTGCATACATTGAAAGATACTTCTCATGGGCGAACTGAAAGTTCTGGAGGCAAACTATTGCAGAATTAGACTTGGACCGACATGACGCAGACCACTATGCCTGTGAATCATCTGAAAAAAGGCCCAATGGCTGAGAAATGGGCTCTCACAGA
This sequence comes from Tigriopus californicus, assembly GCF_007210705.1. Lineage (NCBI taxonomy): Eukaryota > Metazoa > Arthropoda > Copepoda > Harpacticoida > Harpacticidae > Tigriopus > Tigriopus californicus. The sequence goes on from NC_081448.1 coordinate 15,785,682, forward strand.
TTTGAGGAATGACGTGGTTTCGGAGCTACTTTGATCAAGTCTCCAAATACCGTCCTTTGGGTTACAAAAAAATATTTAAATAGTTTTGCAATCCCAGACAATAACTAAACAACTGTTGTTTTTTTGATGGCTTGACCGTTCGCTGTCTTTGACTTTAATTGCGATTGGAACAATTGAGGCATCATTTTGGTTTCAGTACCTCTAGCAAATTGTCCCTTGGGAGCATTCCAATAAAAAAGCAGTAATATTTTTTTAATATATATCTCTAGCCACAGGGGTCCAAGGATATCAAAACTGTATCGCAATATAGTTATATCCATATCATATATTGATAATAGTTATCAGGGTACTTGAGTAAAATGGTATCATTGATTAAAATTTAAACTTCTTGTTTTCTAGAGTTGCTTGAGAGCGAAATTTGTTTTTGTGGGAAAGGAGACAAATTCGCTTACTGATAAATTAAATCATTATTTTGCTAAACTAAAGAGTAAGGACGAAGTTGGTCAGAGGCTTTGAATTCCTGATTTACTTTGGGGTGGAGCCTGGATTTCAATTGTATCCATTGTCAACAATGTCTCAAATGCCGTCGTAGATGTTTGCGAAGATCTTTACAATGGGACCAGTGAGGCTCTTCAAGAAGTTACGTGACCACAGACACCTTCAGCTTATTGAAGAAGAGGCGCCTGATGCTGACTCTGGGGTCCTTGACAATTTGCGCTTTAAGCTGACCAAGAAGCTCTCTTCTGAGCTCTCTTAAGATCTCCTCTGTCATCCAATGTCTTTTTCATAGCACCGACCGCGGTGCTGGAGTATTCAGATTTTCCTCACGCACCCTGTTTCATGTTAAACTATAACAATAAAAGATACCAGCGTTAACACAATAGTTCATCCACTTGTAGTATGGCTTTTAAAACCTGCTTTTAAGGGAAGGCTTGCAAACTTGGGGTAGAATAAGTACTAGCAAGGAGAGGCACATTGTTTCCTTTAAAAATTATGATCCTTATTGAGGTTGAAGAGAATCCAGGACAATTGATATTGACAATCAGTAACGCCACTCACATGATCAATTCAGTTCATTTCCCAAAAACAGCTACTAGCCAACAAAAAAATCATTTACGACAATCGTCAGCCACTTGATGGCATCAAGGGACTATACCACACCAACGAGTCCATAAGTTGTACCACAATTCCATCTATGAAGCTCAATAAATTAAAAATATTTCAGAAAAATTATGATTCCTCAAGGAATTTTTGTGCAACTGCATTGCAAATTGAGGAATCACTATCTGGACTTTGGTTTCGGTATAGCGGCAATTTCATGTGCTACTGGGCCATGAAAGGCCAATGAATCCTGAGTTGTCGTTGGATCATTGGTTCATGGTCCAAGCAATGTCCCAACATGATTTGAACGTGAACAATTAAAAAGAAGGGCTCTAATCCCTCCCATCCCTGAGGGCGGAAAATTTGAGGAATCATCTACAAAAATGAGAAAATTTTCATTGTTGACAATACCCCCATTGTAGTAAATGTGTTTCCTCACAAAATGATGCCTCACGGCCTTAAAACACTCCCATAGTTCAGAGCGCAACCACACGAGGTATCAATACCCGCCTCCTACGGGGCAACATTGTGCCAAAAGGAAGAAATATGGGTTTGCTCCATTCTCAAAAAGGCCATGAGGAATCGTTTTGAGACATCATAAAACGATTCTGAATATTTCCCTCCTTCGATTTGAAATCAGATGTAAAGCCATGGTAAGTCAATTATGAAAAGCAAGACATAATAAGCAAAAAGTGCATTTTTAAGGAATGATAGAGTACGTTCGTTAAGCAGGTAAAAACTTTCCATAGTTCTTTTAAGAAATCAAAAGCTTTAAAAAAACAACAACACTTGTGAGGGAGGCTCAATTCGGAAACCATAGCAAAGATTCTACCGACAGGTAGAAAGATACAAATAGTATTTGCCATGTGGGAACCCTTCATAGAAGCTAAAAAAGCTGATTCATTGACTCAAAAGTTCAGACGGACTTTCCGAGTCCGATTTTGGTACTTTAGTTGCGTGATTATCAATTTGCGGCATTGCTTTACGGAATCATCAATGCCATCCTCAACACCATGATTCATCCAAAGAAGATCACGGATTGTATTACCCTTGCCTTACATGCGTTTCGTTTTTGATTAGATAGGAATGGATTGAGTAGGGCTCTGTATTTAGAAGAGTACGAAAGGGAGTTCAGCACACCATAGCAATTTAATTTTGAGCCTTCAATTCCTTTCCAAAACAATGAGATTACTTGGGCCCCAGATCCAAACCAAACACATTTACATAATATTCTCTGGTTCTACGTGTCATATACGGCTTTAGCTACCCTTCAGGCACCTTCTAACATACTCTGAATGTTTCAAATGCCAGTTGTTGAGTCACTTTCTATATTTCTATTTGAATATACCTATTTTGAATCTGGCATAACTGTGATTGCAGATAATGATGCCTGAAGAGTAACTTAAGCCTTTAAACTAACCTTTAAAGCACAAACATTTACAAAAATGTGTTTGGTTTGGATCTGGGATCCATAAAAACTCAATGTTATGGAACAGAATTGAAGGTTCAAAATTAACTGCAATGGTGCTCTGACCTCATAGTTGTACTCTCTTAATATAGGGCACTAGGATTGAGTGCAAAGAGATTGAAACCATGCAAGACCAGTGTTTGAATGAGTGAAACAAGCCAAGCTTTAATCTCTCTAAAATGTCTGTAAAATGTGACAAGCACCACCCACTATCTTTGTGAATTAACTTGAATGAAGTTTTCCTCACTTCACATTTCAGTTCACTTCACAAGCTTACAATAGTGTTACAGATTATCAAATATCATTGACCATTGCCACATGAGCAAACATAACCTTAGTCTTAGGAGTGAGGTGAACTAAGCCCTTTTCATAAGTCCACAGGGCGTTATTGTATGCCTGTTGTGTATGTACAAATGTACAAAACTGAACATGCCATCTTCAGCTTTAAACAAAATAACTGTCCATAATCATAGAACAAGTTATTAACCACTTGGGCCCTTTTTTGCCTGTGGCTGGCTTGGCTTGCTCTTGTTATATTGAAAGTAGCAAAGGTGGGGCTTCATAAAAATGTCAGGGTGTTCAACAAACCTTCCATCAAACGTAATGCTTGTTTTTGTACTCACGCAACTAAAGTACCAAAATCGGACCCCAAAAGTCCGTTTCACTCAAAAGTCAAAGTATTTTTTTAAAATAGGCATTTCCTTTTTTATGGAAACTTACCACTCATCACAAGTGATTGGGGAGGAGGTTGAGCCTCAAAAGAGCAAAATAAGCCCTTCCCATATGAACAAAAAATACCCTTACAAAATAACCAATCTCACCTGATTGAACCATTTCCTGGAGCCGTGGTAAAAGTGAATCTAAGAGCTCTTCATGGGAGGATGCCCGGCAATGATTCACGGTGAAATGAATTCCGCCTCCAGCCGCATGAACCTCCATGTAGGTGGCTCCGGCCAACTGGAAAATACATTTAAACATTATTTCAGTGGTTTGAGCCAACTCTGAGATGTAAGCGTAATTTGTATTAAGCTTACATAATTGTAAATGGATTTTCAAACAGTTGCATTAATTTGTAATTTATTCCACCCGACAAGAATAGGGCAAAATAAGAACTGACATCGTCCTATGGAGCTAAGCTAAATAGGTACAGTACAGTTTGCCAAGCCAATCGGTGCCATGCATTTATTTAATATATTTTTTGTTTGGTGTGCTAGGGGTGGAGGGGTGAGCTTCGCCCGGCCAGCCAAGCCAGCCATCCCATCGCCCATTTCTAAATTATGATAGGCAGTTTCTCGTTCGGTAACTACTGCAATTTATAACAAACAAGAAACACATATTGGGCCTTTTATGACAGTTACTTTTAAATTGCATAAATCATTGCTTTTGTCTGGAAAGATTTGTAATGATCAACGTTACATTTGCTTCATTTTCATAGTTTCTAAAACAGTTTAGAGAGTCATGATAGTTGGTTGATTCATAATCCAGTAAAGAGGCCATTAGAATATAATATTAGTTTGGAAAAAGTGCATCTAGATAAATTAATAAACGAATTGTTTCTTTTAATAAAACTAGATCAAACTATAGAAATGGAAGTAATAATCTCAAGTTGGGAAAATCATCTTTGGATGTACTTATAAACCAAACTGTTTGTCATAAAACTAGGTTATTATTGTATGAATAATAATATTAAACAAATTACATTAATAACATCAAATCTTCATAAAACTATGGTTTGATCATAAATTGGTGTTGACTTCAGCAAGTTAATTAAGCAAACAGTTTTTTAACTTGTTCATGAGTTTGTTTGAAGTTTCTGCAACCTTTTTCATTAATTCATAGAACTACTAAACAAGTTATTTTGACCCAAAAACATAAGCTACATTGTTCTTGGAGTATAAGGAAGCCAATAATAAAGCAGGGCGTTCATTAAATAAGGAAGATAATAAAAAGTAGCCCGTGTACTCTCCCTCTTTTCTCTGGGCAAGCTCCCCCGAGAACTCTCATGTCTGATTTAGCACATACAGTAAGCCCAAGAAAAATCCATGAACTTGTTAAATGCATCAATGGCACAGGTCTAATGCTTAAACTAGTGCAAGCATTTGGTAGCTGAAACATTCCCTGATCACACTGAATGCAATTTAATGCCAAATTCGTTCAAAATGATGCCTACTGTGGAATTTCAAATGAGCCACTTTTCAAAAACCCGGCCTTTTGAACTGTACCTTGTGAAAGCTTGGGAAATTTATGTCGCCTACTTACTTGAAACCAAAAATTGGATAATGGTGAGAGTTGATTGTGATGTTTGTTTAAGTTCTCCCGTCCATGTAATGCCCAAAATCAGGGTGCTGCACTACATCTTTTTAACTTCCATTAGCTCACATGGCCTCCTGAATTTGAATTCATAGTAGTTAGTAACATTTTGCAGATGAAATTGAGATTTTATTACGACAAGGTACGGTCACGTGTCATCTCTTGGCCACATTTTTTGGGAGATGACTTATTGACTTCTTATTTTGTGACGTGCTTAGATACTTAGAGCCGCAATATGTACTGGAATAGTATGAAGGAAAATAAATGAGGAACCCATTTGAAAGTCATGACAAAAATCATATTGTCCCTTCTTAAATACAGATTCACCTGTCACAAATATTCAAAGTCATAGGGAGAAGCAAGGCTCATTAGGCCTCCGTTTACCCTCTACAAACTCTGCATACCTGTTACGAGGAATTCTTTTCAGGTCTCATTGTTTTGCAATTATAATGATTGGGATTTTTAGCTACTTGAGCTTTCTTTCCGACTAACTAGTGACATAGATAGCATAGTGGGTCAAAATTATTAGACATTTGTCAATGAGAATGACGAGTGAGTTGTAGTCAGTGCAGTGATTTGAGTAGTTCTCGGAAACATCTAACTACATTTTGAGGGCCGACTAAGGCAGTATCATCCATTTTCTGGAGTTAAAATACACAGAGAATATTTCTTGATCCTAGGTTTCCAAAGTAAACAGCGGGCATTAAAAGCCATTCACGTAACGGTTGAGGGTCGGCCCAAAATGGTTTGAATGGATCATATTTAACATCCACAAGTGAAATGAGGTTAAAAAGAGATTCCAAGCAACTAAAAAATCAACAATACTAACATGTTCCCATCCAAGAGCAAAGCTTAACATTATGTGCGAATCAATCAGGCCACAAAGATATTTAGCTTTAGTTCATTGCCAGCTACAGTTATCTTTTTGACCTTTTATTCTTGTTGTGTGGTTAAAAGACTTGCCAAACCAAAAATGATCGAGAAATGTTCTGGACTTCTGGAACAGAGGACAATTAAATGCAATTTACCGTAAGTGAAATACATCTGGAAAGTTATTTTAATGACTTTAATTTGAGCCTTATGTACTTGCAATTAAATATGTTTGAGACGTACGTGGTTGTAATGGCTTATATTTGAAGCCATTGTATTTGTAATTCATCAAATGTTCAAAGCAATTGACCCAAGCCTGGTCTGAGCCAATAATTATACCTCTAACCAAAATCCAAGAATACTCAAACAAGTGGGGACCAAACCTCAATTTAGAAGTGTAACCTTTTGACTTGTTAAGAACACCGGATTTGTATTAGCAACAATTTTCCAAGGGCATCGCCAAAAGGCTTGATTTTGGCAAGTACAAAAAAATTCCAATAGATGAATAAAAAAAATGTTCACATTCCACGATTATTTAAAATTTGTTTTATCTTACATTTCCATTTTTGCGGTCAAGAAAAGCATCTTGATTGTACAGAGCCCAGTTGTTTTGGAATTGCTTAGGAATGCTACCCAGCTATCTCAGATGCGTTTTGAAACCAGTCATCAATTTGAAAGAAATACCTGACGATCTTCCCTTGTCACCCACCTTCAGAGCGAATTCATGTACCCGATCTCCGGTCCAAACTGGATGTGTATGCCCATCGACAAGTCCAGGTAGGATTGTTTGACCGGTTACGTCCAGGCTTTGGGCGAACTGGCAATCTCGATATTTGATCTTCAGATCAGAGTCATATCCCAAATCATGAATCAATCCATCGCTGTCAGGGTTTGGCATTTTGACAAATTGAGTTAAGACCAATCAAAGCAAGAATAAGAATTCATTTCATGATAAATTTGCAATCGAATTGCGTTTGATTTGCCGAAGCTGATCCCTCCCAAACTTACTCGTTGACGATGACGGTTAAACCGTCTTTTTGTGGCGTGGCTAAATGGTCCTTTGGCATTGGCGATAATTCTGCGGGTAAAGGTTTGGCATGGAGAACAGCAATTTCCCGCATGGCTGTCCCGGTAAGAAAACGGGCCCCATTTGAAACCACTTGAACGATTTGTTCAGCTCCATGAATGCGTAGCTTCATTCCTCACACTGATATGTACACTCTGCTGCTTTAAATTTTACCACTCGGACTCTTTTAACCGCGATTATAGCACTTGGTATTGAAGCGCTCTAACTGACGTTCACTCGTTGACAAGGAAATCGAGAAGAACACACAATTTACCTGTAACTTCGGCTCCTACTCGAGCTCCTCACACATTGCGACACGTTCTAAGTATAGGGCTTGTCAAGCGAACGCGATCATAAACAACTGACGTTATTCCATGGAGTAAATCAAAGACAACATGNCAAAAAGACTTTTAAAATTGCCTCAAATCAATGCTTCTTATCTTCTTCCCAGTTTTTGAAAAAAATCAGTGTGACTCACGCAACCTCTCAAACTACAGGCTGTCAACTCGATCCGAGCTGTCACAGCCAGATTGGTGATTAACGGTAACTTCGGCTCCTACTCGAGCTCCTCACACATTGCGACACGTTCTAAGTATAGGGCTTGTCAAGCGAACGCGATCATAAACAACTGACGTTATTCCATGGAGTAAATCAAAGACAACATGCCCAGCCAAATTGCATTGTATATGCATTGAATTTTGCCTTTTTTTCATTTTGCATGCTTGTCTAAGCAAATAGCGTTGTGGTATTGAGACAATTTGTTAGTGCGTTCACCGAATTTCACCAAACATGTTCATTTTGTTGGAATTCGTGTCACAACTCACTCAAAATCACTCAAGTATTGAAAATTAAATAAGGATCCTTATTTGCAACGTCAGATAGCCCAAACAAAACGGGAAGACGCATGGTAGATTGCTAAATAAAGTACTCGTGACTAAGGACCCTGGATGACCAGGGTCTCTACTCGTGACGTGCTATGGAAGCGATTTCTTTTTGGGACATTGTGTGATCCAAGTCACTATATTTTTGCGGACTCACTTACCGCTACTGTGATTGGAATCCCAGCAGTTCAAGGCGAGAAATACATTCATTTTACTTAACTTCTACTTTCAAATATGATTTGATCGACCAACATATTGGAGTTGGCTGATCTTGAATATAAGGTTGATCGGGAATTTTAGTCAAAAACTTGTCCAAGTCTGACTTAAATCCTGTTACTGGATCAACACCTACAAACGCCCTAGGAATATTTGAAGGCAGCAAATGAGGAATGATCTTTAAAGGTTAAGTGGTTCCGTTTTTTTACTTACAGCGGAGAGATATAATAGTGTCTCAGGGCCGTTCAGGCAGTCTAGGGCAGCCTGGACTATCTTGAGCCGTTACATGTATTTTTTCCTTTTTTAGCACGACCATGGCCTTAATCATGAATGTCATGGTTTTGAATCAAAGAATAAATAAACTCTTGGCACACGTTTCATTCAAAAAATATCCATTACTTACCCATGATCACCATATCTTCTTTCTAAGTTTATGTCGTTAAATCTAGCTCTTCTGTGGCTCATACTATCGCAACGGCAAAGCCAAACTCACTCTGATAATCAGTTCCTTCGATTTAATACGTTTATCGCACTTGACGTTCATAATTTTTTCAGGCTAGTAATAAATACTTTTTTGGATGATAGAAGGTTCAACTTTGTCCATTTACTTCTCGTCAGTTGAACGATGGCTTTTTCTTCATTGGGGATATGACATTGTTAAGATTGTAAAGATGGGCGTCATACTTTCAATCAACCTAGTAAACATTTGATTACTTTTCTGGTCACTTATTGCCTCAACTTTTAGGTGTACTTAACGTTCATTGATATTGATTTTATCATTTCATAATTAGGTTTCCCCATGGTTCTGGTTTTTATTGGATGGTATGAACATCAATCAGTTAACCTTCAGCAAGTTTTGCCTTTTTTGGCCATGCTCGATATTGGAAAAATTTGCCTGAATTTTGGACTCAATTACCAATCAATTCAAAGAACAGTGAGTGAAAAGTACTACAATGGGTTAACAAAGTCAACGTTTTCATTAACGAATTCAACAATAACTTTTTGTTTTTCAATGCCCACCTTTATAGGAACGTTAAACCAAGGATTTCGGTCATTGAAAGTAAGCAGAAAAGGTTTGGTAAATTCGTAGTATACTTTTGATGATTAATAACAATGTTCTTGTATTTATTTCAGGCTTCCGAAGTTCAATTGAGGTCAGGTGTAGAGATTAGAAAAAATCAATCAAAATCTTTATTGCGACTCTTGGTCATGACATGGCCCGATTAAAAAGAAATGATATAGTGCATACCGTACAGGTGTTTCACAGGCATTGTTAAAGGTAAAATAAGAAAAATGTAAAAATGATAAATTCAACAGGGAGGAGACGAGAAAGGTACCTGGTTTGATTCTCTTCCCCGACCTTTCTCAAGGAAACTTTTAGACGCTAACCACGCCCACAGATGGAGAACCAATCTGATACGGACTATGACACTGCCTATCGGAAATTGATTAGACAATGTGATGGATAGCTTCGCTGGCTGGGCGAGGTTAACTTCTCCGACCCTAGCACCCCAAAATACAAAAAAATAGAACAAAGAACTAGAAACTGTCATCACAATGAGTATTTCTAAGTATGACTAGAATTGTTCAATGTACATGAAAAAAGGGAAGAAATCTGGATTTTTTCACTGGAATTGCTAGGCAAGATTGAACAGATCCTTTGTCAGCTCGCGTCGTTGATGGTAATTGGTTGGTGAAGGAGAGTTGGGTGGAGAATATAAAACCTACATGGTTAAAATCCTTGACGATTTTTTCGTTAGTTCTTTTAGGTTAGTTTTTGCGTTCAGTGGGAACAGACGTGTGTTCGAGAGCTGCTCAGACACTTGGAGTTGTTTCTTGACCTTTTTCTTTCAATGAACTGTTCTGATCCTGTCGAAGTGGTAAGTAGCTCGTTTTCTCTCTAATAACTTGGTCCTGGGTACAATTGAGGTTGAACCTGGTGGTAGCTAGGAGTAAGAGCCCAGTGGGCTAGCTTTTTTTTTTTGGTTTGGTTTTTCACGGGCTTTTCTAACCGCTACAGGGAATGTAATCCCCAGTACTATTAAAATGAAAGGTTATAATTCGTCTATTTATTATCTTTCATTTTTTATATGATATTTGGTCTACCAACGAATTTGAGTTGGCAGACCGAGCTAGTCCTTGAATGTAGGGTTGATCTGGTATGCTATCTAAAAATTTGTCCAAGTCTGACTTGAAAGATGCTACCGCATCAACAAGGCCTACGTATTCCCTACGAATATCAGAGGGAAGCAAATTAAACAATGAAGGAGCCCGAGAAAGAAGGGATGTGGACTTCATTGTTCGAACTAGCCTGGATTCTCGAAGGCTTGAAGGTGCTCTCAAAACGCACATTAAGCCTCTACGGTCACTAGAATTGACCCTAAACCCAGGGTTGGGACAAAGCTCATGGATACTTTTGAAGACGTACAGTATCAGATAGCTTTCGTACCTTCGCTGAACACTGTACAGTCCCAACTTTTTTAGCCTCTCCCAATATGAATATATATAGTTGAGGATGGAATGGACCATTTACGCGGTCGGACGATCTAGAATCTCCGCCAGTTCGGCTCATTTGGGTTATCCAGGCATCATGGCTGCAATGGGGGTGGTTGAAGCCCCGTCACGGTCGTTTCCTCAAGTTCCTGCCTCATCAACCAATATGACTGTTCCAATGGAACGGAAATGTCCAATTGTGACAATCGATTTTTTTTGGTGAGGGAATGTTCTATAGTACGGTGCTCGCTGATATTTTGTTCGACGAGTTCAAGTTCACCAAGAGAGAGATTAAAGCCGTCATGAATTTGGGAGAGCTGGTGTAAAGAATGCGATCAAGGTATATACCATGAGTGAGATTGTCGCCCGTGAACAATTTGGTGCTCAATCTACCCGGTCAATCACCTACCTTGGTGGAGCTGTTTGGACGGCAACTATTCGTGGGAGTTTTGGTTAATCCTAAGTCTGAGATTCTTGATTTCATAACGGTTGGCAAGATTAGAATGAGAATTTACCATCGCGACCAGATTAGAAGGTGTTTGTTTGCAAAAGTTCTGATCATATGAAATGGGAATGCTTGGGGAAGCTCCTCAAGTTGACAATTTGGTCGTAATCGATAGGGCTATTCTGGAACCCGTGTTCACGGCTCAAGTGAAGAACGACATTCCTGTGAAAGTGCCGGTACATAAAACTAAAGTCCAGGAGGACGAGTCTGTGGTAAAGGATGTCGAAGACTCAGGGACTACGTCAGGTCAAGAAGTAGTGCTTTTGGATATTAGTTCAGATGTTTTTGAGGCCCAGGGTTCTGATTCAATTGTAAGTACCGAAAAAAAAGGTGTGATGCCATTGATGACATACTTCCAATTGTACGACTGACGCGAAGTCGAGCGGGCTCTAAAGCAGCCTGTATTACCCATTCCCCTCAATAATGACTGCCTCTACCTCAATTGTTGGAGCATTCTGAATAAGCTGACGGGCTTGCAATGCCTTCTCGTGAACATTGAACCTGACCTCATTCTGCTCACTGAAACTGGGTTGCACCCTGGTTTATCAAATAGTGACAAATAATAATGATAATAATAATGATAATAATTTTTAAAAGCCTCTTCTCGAGCCGACCTTGTCCTCGAAGTCTCCTTCAAAGAGGTTGAACGCCATCTTCGGGCCACTTGTGACCTGGCCAACACCATCTCTCTTTACGACATCTCCTCTAACCGACATCATCAATCTCTTCTTCATTAACTCTGCGAATTTGATCTCCAATCCTGGCACTCACTGGTTCACATTATCCAGGGCGATAATCGACATCCCCGTTTCGCCGTGGCTAGTGCCCTCCTTGCTTCTCTTGCCACTGGTGTGGCTGGTTACGTCTTCGGTTCCAGCCACGGCCCTTCTCAGACCGACCGTGAGCTCATGCACAACGATGAACATCTCCTGAGTCTTATTAGACAACAGGATCATCGCTTCGCTATGGAGCACGAAAACATCATGACTATTACTTCGAAGTTGACAAGCAAAAAGTCTCGTGCCATCCTGGCTGAACATGAAGCTTTCGGGTCCATCATGGTCTTGTTGACCTTGGTGACTCAGGGTCGTCACCTCTCCCGTATAATTGATGGTCTCGTAACTCTCTTGGTGGACCATCGACTTTTCCCCCTGTTACTCTCACCAAACGTCTTATCAGGCAAGGTTTCTCATCTTCTCCAACAAGCTCAGAAAGCCAACATGGTGCTCGACATCAGTGATGCTGCTGATGTTTTCCGGTCTCCCATGTCTTACCCAATCAACAGTCATCTCTCTCTCCGTGTCATCGTCCATGTCCCTGCCAGTTTTCGTCGACATCACTTTGAGCTCTTCACTATGTTGAATGTCCCTTTCAAGCTCAATGACACCTGGCATCAAGTGGCACACCCCTCTTTTCAGCTTGGCAAAAATTATGATTCATCCCTCTATTTCGAACTTCCTCTCAACCATCACCATCAATGTAAGCAGATGAAAGACTACAAGACCTGCACTACTCTGCCTGAGCTTCTCAAACCAACCCGCCCTTCTTGCCTCTGGGCCATGTTGCAAGGATTGCATGATGTGGTTCTCAAGACATGTTCCTTGGTCATTCCAGGAGCCATCTCGCAGTACTACCAATCAGAAACTGACCAATAAATTATCTTCCATCCTGTTCCCACCCCGTTCACTGTCGAATGCCCAGATGATTTGTTCAAAAGTCTCCTCTTCGAGGGACTCCATGCCGTCTCCATTCCAAGGCGATGAAAGGGCAGCAATTCTAATTTCGAAATTTAGACCGGGGACGTCGTTCTTTGTGATGAAATGGTTGTGCATCTGGCTGAGCCTGATCTTAACCGTGCCGATCTCATCTTTCCCCACAAAACTGATACCCAAATCCATCTTCTCACACCTCAACCCGTCCATGATCCCCATTTACCTTTTCACATCTCGACTTCATACCCTATCTGGATCATTGGCGTCATTATAGTCCTGGGTTGTCTCGCACTGATTGGTTCAATGGCTTTATGTCTTTATTGTCGCTATGTTAAACTGCAATCATGTCCCCCCTAGCTCTTTTTCATGCGATTTTTGCCAGTTCTTCGATCAACCATTACTCTGAATTGTGTCCTCTCTAGGTTGATGTATAACGCTTTCAATTAAAAAAAAACCCGAAGGGATAGTGTATCCATAGTCATGGAGTAAGTCAGTGGTGGAGAGGAAAGCTTGGTCGAAGATCGAACGTCTTCTGGCGAGGTTTGGTAGAGTTATGCGTTACCTCCTGATCAGACACATTTCCGCTGAGAGAGTGCTCAATGAATTCCATCTTCATGTTTAAGCACTCGATTAAGAGGTAACGCAAAACTGAAACGTCTTCTAGCGAGGTTTCAGAGAGCTTTCCACTCCACTACTGCCGTACTCCATGCCATAGTATATTTATCGCGCGCTTGCCCACTTGCTCTCTCTCATTTTCTCTGTTCGATCTCTCAACAAAATTTTTAACGGATTTATTGCGAGAAGCATGTCCCATTGGATATAGTCGTACATGAATGTCAATTCAATTAGAGCCGCACATGGCGATTTGGGGCCCATTTTAGGTTCAAGGGTTGCCATTCGAGGCAAATATCCACTAGAGAAGCAGGGTTTGGGTGTGGGGGGAGACCTGGGATCGAACCCATGAACCCGAGATCAACTCGGTCACGCATTAGTCAAATGCGCTACAACCATCTCCCTTCGGGTCTTTTTTAATTGAATGCGTTATATATCAACCTAGAGAGGACACAATTCAGAGTAATGGTTGATCGAAGAACTGGCAAAAATCGCATGAAAAAGAGCTAGGGGGGACATGATTGCAGTTT
>NC_081448.1:15799496-15806032 GCF_007210705.1 Tigriopus californicus
CATGTTTAACATAGCGACAATAAAGACATAAAGCCATTGAACCAATCAGTGCGAGACAAACCAGGACTATAATGACGCCAATGATCCAGATAGGGTATGAAGTCGAGATGTGAAAAGGTAAATGGGGATCATGGACGGGTTGAGGTGTGAGAAGATGGATTTGGTATCAGTTTTGGGGGGAAAGATGAGATCGCACGGTTAAGATCAGGCTCAGCCAGATGCACAACCATTTCATCACAAAGAACGACGTCCCGGTCTAAATTTCGAAATTAGAATTGCTGCCCTTCATCGCCTTGGAATGGAGACGGCACGGAGTCCTCGAAGAGGAGACTTTGAACAAATCATCTGGGCATTCGACAGTGAACGGGTGGGAACAGGATGGAAGATAATTTATTGGTCAGTTTCTGATTGGTAGTACTGCGAGATGGCTCCTGGAATGACCAAGGAACATGTCTTGAGAACACATCATGCAATCCTTGCAACATGCCCAGAGGCAAGAAGGGCGGGTTGGTTTGAGAAGCTCAGGCAGAGTAGTGCAGGACTTGCAGCCTTTCATCTGCTTACATTGATGGTGATGGTTGAGAGGAAGTTCGAAATAGAGGGATGAATCATAATTTTTGCCAAGCTGAAAAGAGGGGTGTGCCACTTGATGCCAGTGGTCATTGAGCTTGAAAGGGACATTCAACATAGTGAAGAGCTCAAAGTGATGTCGACGAAAACTGGCAGGGACATGGACGATGACACGGAGAGAGAGATGACTGTTGATTGGGTAAGACATGGGAGACCGGAAAACATCAGCAGCATCACTGATGTCGAGCACCATGTTGGCTTTCTGAGCTTGTTGGAGAAGATGAGAAACCTTGCCTGATAAGACGTTTGGTGAGAGTAACAGGGGGAAAAGTCGATGGTCCACCAAGAGAGTTACGAGACCATCAATTATACGGGAGAGGTGACGACCCTGAGTCACCAAGGTCAACAAGACCATGATGGACCCGAAAGCTTCATGTTCAGCCAGGATGGACGAGACTTTTTGCTTGTCAACTTCGAAGTAATAGTCATGATGTTTTCGTGCTCCATAGCGAAGCGATGATCCTGTTGTCTAATAAGACTCAGGAGATGTTCATCGTTGTGCATGAGCTCACGGTCGGTCTGAGAAGGGCCGTGGCTGGAACCGAAGACGTAACCAGCCACACCAGTGGCAAGAGAAGCAAGGAGGGCACTAGCCACGGGCGAAACGGGGATGTCGATTATCGCCCTGGAAATGTGAACCAGTGAGTGCCAGGATTGGAGATCAAATTCGCAGAGTTAATGAAGAAGAGATTGATGATGTCGGTTAGAGGAGATGTCGTAAAGAGAGATTGTGTTGGCCAGGTCACAAGTGGCCCGAAGATGGCGTTCAACCTCTTTGAAGGAGACTTCGAGGACAAGGTCGGCTCGAGAAGAGGCCTTTTAAAAAATATTATCATTATTATTATCATTTATATTTGTCCATATTTGATAAACCAGGGTGCAACCCAGTTTCAGTGAGCAGAATGAGGTCAGGTTCAATGTTCACGAGAAGGCATTGCAAGCCCGTCAGCTTATTCAGAATGCTCCAACAATTGAGGTAAGGGCAGTCATTATTGAGGGGAATGGGTAATACAGGCTGCTTTAGAGCCCGCTCGACTTCGCGTCAGTCGTACAATTGGAAGTATGTCATCAATGGCATCACACCTTTTTTTTCGGTACTTACAATTGAATCAGAACCCTGGGCCTCAAAAACATCTGAACTAATATCCAAAAGCACTACTTCTTGACCTGACGTAGTCCCTGAGTCTTCGACATCCTTTACCACAGACTCGTCCTCCTGGACTTTAGTTTTATGTACCGCACTTTCACAGGAATGTCGTTCTTCACTTGAGCCGTGAACACGGGTTCCAGAATAGCCCTATCGATTACGACCAAATTGTCAACTTGAGGAGCTACCCCAAGCATTCCCATTTCATATGATCAGAACTTTTGCAAACAAACACCTTCTAATCTGGTCGCGATGGTAAATTCTCATTCTAATCTTGCCAACCGTTATGAAATCAAGAATCTCAGACTTAGGATTAACCAAAACTCCCACGAATAGTTGCCGTCCAAACAGCTCCACCAAGGTAGGTGATTGACCGGGTAGATTGAGCACCAAATTGTTCACGGGCGACAATCTCACTCATGGTATATACCTTGATCGCATTCTTTACACCAGCTCTCCCAAATTCATGACGGCTTTAATCTCTCTCTGGTGAACTTGAACTCGTCGAACAAAATATCAGCGAGCACCGTACTAATAGAACATTCCCTCACCAAAAAAATCGATTGTCACAATTGGACATTTCCGTTCCATTGGAACAGTCATATTGGTTGATGAGGCAGGAACTTGAGGAAACGACCGTGACGGGGCTTCAACCCCCCATTGCAGCCATGATGCCTGGATAACCCAAATGAGCCGAACTGGCGGAGATCTAGATCGTCCGACCGCGTAAATGGTCCATTCCATCCTCAACTATATATATTCATATGGGGAGAGGCTAAAAAAGTTGGGACTGTACAGTGTTCAGCGAAGGTACGAAAGCTATCTGATACTGTACGTCTTCAAAAGTATCCATGAGCTTTGTCCCAACCCTGGGTTTAGGGTCAATTCTAGTGACCGTAGAGGCTTAATGTGCGTTTTGAGAGCACCTTCAAGCCTTCGAGAATCCAGGCTAGTTCGAACAATGAAGTCCACATCCTTCTTTCTCGGGCTCCTTCATTGTTTAATTTGCTTCCTCTTGATATTCGTAGGGAATACGTAGGCCTTGTTGATGCGGTAGCATCTTTCAAGTCAGACTTGGACAAATTTTTAGATAGCATACCAGATCAACCCTACATTCAAGGACTAGCTCGGTCTGCCAACTCAAATTCGTTGGTAGACCAAATATCATATAAAAAAGAAAGATAATAAATAGACGAATTATAACCTTTCATTTTAATAGTACTGGGGATTACATTCCCTGTAGCGGTTAGAAAAGCCCGTGAAAAACCAAACAAAAAAAAAAAAGCTAGCCCACTGGGCTCTTACTCCTAGCTACCACCAGGTTCAACCTCTAATTGTACCCAGGACCAAGTTATTAGAGAGAAAACGAGCTACTTACCACTTCGACAGGATCAGAACAGTTCATTGAAAGAAAAAGGTCAAGAAACAACTCCAAGTGTCTGAGCAGCTCTCGAACACACGTCTGTTCCCATGAACGCAAAAACTAACCTAAAAGAACTAACGAAAAAATCGTCAAGGATTTTAAATCTCTCTCTATGGTACAAAGGAAACATGTGTAAGGAGAAATTTAGTGTTCTCAATTCTTTGATAATTGGACCCCAAATGTGTAGGAATTCAAGAATGAAGTAGTTAAATTATTTACATTTTTGAAATCTTAATTATTCTGGGTCTCAATTCCCAAAGATTGAGAACACTAAATTTCTCCTTGTGGTTTCGTTTGTTACCTGCTCGGCTTGCCATCTAGGTAATGCTGCGATAGCAGCAACTCATGCTATCGATGTATAAATACTTTTTCTGATATAGAATCCTGTGCTCCACAAAGAACGGTTGAAAATGGACTAGGCAAGTGCTCGTGAACGAATTGGGCGTAATAAACAATATCATTCGTTTTGCTCACTCTCTTCTACAAAACGAAAGTCGACGAATTTCTTGAATTGCTAATTGACTTGACCTCTGCATTCGCTCGCCTTTGCTTTGTCCGAGCAAAAGTCAAAATGGAATAACAACAGAGCGATCAAAAGCAAGCTGACTAGGGCATCCCGGGCAATCATGAAGAGACAAGTGGGGCTGATCGTGAAGATATGTGAACAAATTTGATAAGTCAAACATGGAGGTTAAAAACGACAACAGGGCACTTATAGAGGCTGACTCAAACCGAAACAAAGTTAGCAGCAGCAGCTGACTTTGTGAACACAACAAAACTTGACTTGAATTGCTGGAAATGAACTCAACGGAGAACAAGGTGACCAATAACAGGGAAATTAAACTCAATCAATCAATTTGGTATTTCGAAAATGTGTTTAAATAAACAATTATGAACTTATGTTTATTGTTTATTGTTTATTGTGGATACCACTCAAATCACCATGGGTGAGTATAAAGAGTATTGGTTATTATCAATATTGTAAAAAATGTATAAAAAACATGAAGGAAATGAAGAAGAGGAAACAAGCCAGAGTACACTTCCTTTCGCCAGTCACTAGCTGTCATCTGGTATTTCTAAAGGCAACAATTTCCGCAAAACTCGTAGGTTCCTACTTGTTCGTAGAGCATAAGAGAGAGATTTCCAGATTGGAATACTCCGAACAAAGAAAGAACTTTCTCTAGGGCGAGTCCGAACGGGTGGCCGTTTGAGGTATAGGACCTCAGCTCTTCTTGTTTTGGCGACTCCATCATCCCTCAGATGGTCGAGAAACCGAGGCATCATTTTCTTTTCAATGATCATCACACCATTCAAGATCTTCCACATTAGAGTCGCATCAAAGCGATGCCGTCGGGTATCCAAGCCAACCATATCAAGATGCCGCAGCCGATTGGAGTAGCTTAGATTTGTACAGAGAAATCTCGTAAACCTTCTCTGAAAATGAATTTTCTTTGACCAAGGATGACCAATTTCTTCAATTTTCAATTTAGCAGAGAAGGCAAAATGAGAGAGCGCTAATTTTTTGCAATCCATGAGTGACATCCCATCAAATTCGGTTGTCTTGCTTGGCACTGGGATGAAAGATTTGTGATATTCTGGAATCACCATATTAACAAAAGACTAACAACCTCTCATTTGATTTGCCATTACAATTGGTCAAGCCAAGACCAAGCCAATATTCATCAAAAGCAGGGCATTAGTCATTCCTCAATAAATGGAATATATTGCAGTTACAATTACTTTGGTCAGTTACTTTTACACAACCATTACTCAAAGAGATACAATGGCGTTACTCATTAAAATTACTTTTAAAAATTTTGGGTGACCAATATCTTATGGTTTTTGCCCCCTCAAGACTATATTTCACTACAGAAACAGATACCATTTTGTGAGCTTCAATCACTTCATTAATGAAATGGTTGTCTGTTTGCAATACTCCATCCACGCCAAGTAGTCCGAAACCCTCACCAAAGATGAAAGCTAAAGCCTTTAAATCGTATCAAATTTGATGAGACAAATTAATGCAGAAGTTATAGTGTACCTTATCAAAGCAGAAACAACATTGAAAGTTCGAGGTCAAGATATGAATCATCACTGATCAATGTGTATTTGGTCTCTTGAGTAATCCAAGTATGCGCATAATCCATTGACCATTTGCCGCGGACAGCTTGGGAGACAGCTGTCATCGTAATTACGGTAAGAATTCAACACATATGGGAATAGAAGAAGTAGATCCAATGTTGATACCATACTAACCCAACCTAAACTAAACTAACTTAAACAAAACTAGCCTAACCANAAAATTACTTTTAAAAATTTTGGGTGACCAATATCTTATGGTTTTTGCCCCCTCAAGACTATATTTCACTACAGAAACAGATACCATTTTGTGAGAATTCAACACATATGGCGATAGAAGAAGTAGATCCAATGTTGATACCATACTAACCCAACCTAAACTAAACTAACTTAAACAAAACTAGCCTAACCAAACCTAACCGAACTTAACCAGACCTGACCTGACCTAACCTAACCTTTCAGTTGTAAGGGCCTGGAGGCGCCTAGGCCGCGGCGCAAGCCTGCGGCAGCTGGGTTGTAATGATCTTACACATATTTATGCTAATGCTTTGCCATTTTGATGAAAAGTCTGGAAAAAAGTCGAAAGACCTAACTTCTGCAGGACTCGAATCCATTACCCCCCTCTACCGATTCAAAGGATGCGTGTAAACGTTAATCACCAATCTGGCTGTGGCAGCTGGGATCGAGTTGACAGCTTGTAGTTTGAGAGGTTGCGTGAGCCACACTGAAAGCCCAACTTGAAATTGCCGAACTCCATTTTCAAGGTGGTTATCTTGAGTAAGGTTAAGGGGACGGGAGTCACATGCAGGTAATGGCGTTGTCGGCCTGGAAGAATGCACGCCTTTGATCTGGTCTACGCTGGTTAGCCATGAGTGGAAGTCTGTCCTCCTGATGGGAATTGAAGGAGGAGTCAGCCCAGGACTTTGAGCGAGCAATGAGAACTTGCTTCCAGAAGCGCGACTACCCGTCATTGCTTTATCATCATGCCAGGGTTTGCTTTATTTCTTGGTAGTTTGTACAAAAAGACTTTTAAAATTGCCTCAAATCAATGCTTCTTATCTTCTTCCCAGTTTTTGAAAAAAATCAGTGTGACTCACGCAACCTCTCAAACTACAGGCTGTCAACTCGATCCGAGCTGTCACAGCCAGATTGGTGATTAACGGTAACTTCGGCTCCTACTCGAGCTCCTCACACATTGCGACACGTTCTAAGTATAGGGCTTGTCAAGCGAACGCGATCATAAACAACTGACGTTAT
>NC_081449.1:0-19232 GCF_007210705.1 Tigriopus californicus
TCCATCGGTAATCCTTTTGGGAACAAATAACATAGGCAAAATACGAACCAAAGTCAAATTCCAGCAATATATCATGGGCCCTTTGTACTGAATGCGAGCATTGATCCAGCAAATTTCGCAATTTTTCTCGACCTTTCTTTTTAGGTTAGAGGCCTCATCTGCGAATACAGACTTGTCAAGACATTGAAATTAGTGGTTCCATCGAGTAATCCCATTTTTGGAACAATAACATAGCCAAAATACGAACCAAAGTCAAATTCCAGCAATATATCATGGGGCCTTTGTACTGAAATGGCGAGCATTGATCCAGCAAATTTCGTAAATTTTTCTCGACCTTTCTTTTTTAGGTTAGAGGCCTCATCTGCGAATACAGACTTGTCAAGACATTGAAATTAGTGGTTCCATCGAGTAATCCCATTTTGGAAACAAATAACATAGGCAAAATACGAACCAAAGTCAAATTCCAGCAATATATCATGGGGCCCTTTGTACTGAATGCGAGCATTGATCCAGCAATTTCGCAAATTTTTCTCGACCCTTTCTTTTTAGGTTAGAGGCCTCATCTGCGAATACAGACTTGTCAAGACATTGAAATTAGTGTTCCATCGAGTAATCCCATTTTTGGAACAAATAACATAGGCAAAATACGAACCAAAGTCAAATCCCCAGCAATATATCATGGGGCCCTTTGTACTGAATGCGAGCATTGATCCAGCAAATTTCGTAAATTTTTCTCGACCCTTTCTTTTTGGTTAGAGGCCTCATCTGCGAATACAGACTTGTCAAGACATTGAAATTAGTGGTTCATCGAGTAATCCATTTTTAGGAACAAATAACATAGGCAAAATACGAACCGAAGTCAAATTCAGCAATATGTCATGGGGCCCTTTGTACTGAATGCGAGCATTGATCCAGCAAATGTCGCAAATTTTTCTCGACCCTTTCTTTTTAGGTTAGAGGCCTCATCTGCGAAATACAGACTTGTCAAGACATTGAAATTAGTGGTTCCATCGAGTAATCCCATTTTTGGAACAATAACATAGGCAAAATACGACCGAAGTCAAATTCCAGCAATATTCATGGGGCCCTTTGTACTGAATGCGAGCATTGATCCAGCAAATTTCGCAAATTTTTCTCGACCCTTTCTTTTTAGGTTAGAGGCCTCATCTGCGAATACAGACTTGTCAAGACATTGAAATTAGTGGTTCCATCGAGTAATCCCATTTTTGGAACAAATAACATAGGCAAAATACGAACCAAAGTCAAATTCCAGAATATATCATGGGGCCTTTGTACTGAATGCGAGCATTGATCCAGCAAATTCGCAAATTTTCTCGACCCTTTCTTTTAGGTTAGAGGCCTCATCTGCGAATACAGACTTGTCAAGACATTGAAATTAGTGGTTCCATCGAGTAATCCCATTTTTGGAACAAATACATAGCAAAATACGAACCAAAGTCAAAATTCCAGCAATTATATCATGGGGCCCTTTGTACTGAATGCGAGCATTGATCCAGCAAATTTCGTAAATTTTTCTCGACCCTTTCTTTTTAGGTTAGAGGCCTCATCTGCGAATACAGACTTGTCAAGACATTGAAATTAGTGGTTCCATCGAGTAATCCCATTTTTGAAACAAATAACATAGGCAAAATACGAACCGAAGTCAAATTCCAGCAATATGTCATGGGGCCCTTTGTACTGAATGCAGCATTGATCCAGCAAATGTCGCAAATTTTTCTCGACCCTTTCTTTATAGGTTAGAGGCCTCATCTGCGAATACAGACTTGTCAAGACATTGAAATTAGTGGTTCCATCGAGAAATCCATTTTTGGAACAAATAACATAGGCAAAAATACGAACCAAAGTCAAATTCCGATATGTCATGGGGCCCTTTGTACTGAAAATGCGAGCATTGATCCAGCAATTTTCGTAAATTTTTTCTCGACCCTTTCCTTTTAGGTTAGAGGCTTATCTGGGAATACAGACTTGTCAAGACATTGAAATTAGTGGTTCCATCGAGAAATCCATTTTTGGAACAAATAACATAGGCAAAATACTAACCAAAGTCAAATGGTTTTATGTCATGGGGCCCTTTGTACTGAATGCGAGCATTGATCTAGCAAATTTCGTAAATTTTTCTCGACCCTTTCTTTTTAGGTTAGAGGGCCTCATCTGCGAATAAAGACTTGTCAAGACATTGAAATTAGTGGTTCCATCGAGTAATCCATTTTTGGAACAAATAACATAGGAAAAAGACGACCGAAGTCAAATTCCAGCAATATGTCATGGGGCCCTTTGTACTGAATGCGAGCATTGATCCGCAACTTTCGTAAATTTTTCTCGACCCTTTCTTTTTAGGTTAGAGCCTCATCTGCGAATACAGACTTGTCAAGACATTGAAATTAGTGGTTCCATCGAGTAATCCCATTTTTGGAACAAATAACATAGGAAAAGACGAACCAAAGTCAAATTCCAGCAATATGTCATGGGGCCCTTTGTACTGAATGCGAGCATTGATCCAGCAAATTGTCGCAAATTTTTCTCCTACCCACCACTAATTTCAATGTCTTGACAAGTCTGTATTCGCAGATGAGGCCCCTAACCTAAAAAGAAAGGGTCGAGAAAAATTAAAGAAATGTGCCTGATCCACCATCGCCTTAGTTCTTCGGGACCCATAAACTGGGATCTCATATTGACTGTGATTTGCAGTTTGTCGACCCTTTTGGTTCCAATGATGGGTTTGTTTCGTTTGATTCTGTATTTTCAATCCTTCAAGAACTCGCATCCATGAGCACAGGGTCTAATCTGACCAGAACGAGTCGAGATTTCCTTTTCAAAAATTATGCATTTTTGCGCATGCCAACTCAGTACATATATTCTGAAGATGAAGTATTTATTACTCTTCAAAGTTGGTTTGTATTCTCCCCATGGTTTTCTAGATTTGTGATTTTCGGGCACCAAGGAATAGGATCTTAATATAACTGTGGCCTTGTATTTTACTCTGTTCAAATTCTTCATTTGCGATTGTGCAAATGGATCCTTTAGTTTCAAAGCCCTAATTGCCGTTAATCAACAAGATTTGGTTCTGAACTAAATCAAGTGAGAGTACTTGCGTGTTAATTTCCTTCAAGTGACTAGTTTACTAATAGAAAGGCTATACCATATTTGAATTGACTTTTACTCGTCAACGACAGACCTGATTATCCTGGGTACGTTTTATTTATACCTAATAAATCTTGTAAAAAATCAGTGGGTTATTTGCGATTTTATTGAACAGAAATGCGCAGCTGAACCTCCGAGCATGGGTCTCCGTGATTTTCGTTCTTCTGTGATAAACCTTAACCGTTGTTTTTGCAAAAGGCGGTCTGATATGAGATCTTGAGATTCTCAATGTAGGTAATCAAGCTCTCCTTCTCTTCCTCGCACTCCGCCAATTGCTTTTTCAGTGCATTAACCACGGTAGTGGCCTCATCAAGCCCCTGGTTTTGCCTGAGTAAATCCCTTTTCTCGAGTTCGTCCACCTTGGCCCCCAAATCATCGATCTTCGTTCGGTAGGCATCTTCTCTGGCTTGAATTTCGGCATCGTAACCTGAAGCATGTCGTGTAGCCTTTTCTAAGGCTTGCTCCAGTCTTTTGGCCAATTGTGCATTCTCTTCAATCATTTCATGGATTTTTTCGGCCGCTTTATTCAATTGCTCGTCTCGGGAGAGCAAACTGAATTTCAGTTCTCGATTCTCCTTCTTGAGCTCGTCAATAATGACTTCTATAAAAAAATCACTCTGCATTGGACTTTTAGTTCGACCTTGTATTTTAGAGCGTTTTTTAGCGCGAGGAGCTGGTTTGATTTGAGGCGAAGGCGTATAGTCCTGAAGAGACTCTGAGATATCGGTTGAATCATCATTGGCTTTGGGACTGGACAACGACTTTCGACGGATTTGATCCGCCAAAGAATCCTTGTTTACCTCCTTCTTGTGAAAGGACTCAGTCAGATTCTTATCAGAACGTCTTTTGCATTCCCCCTTGCTCTTGTTCTTTCTTTTGGTGGAATCCTCGGCAGCCTGGCTGGCGTGAGGGCCCTTGGATGATTTATCCTTTTTCCTTGTCTTTTCACCGGTTGATGAACTCTTGCGCGCCTTCTTATCCTTCTTACTTAATGAGGGATATCCCGGCTTCAACGGAGAGGCAAAAGTGTCCCTTCTGTTCGGGTGGCTCTTCAAGATGTCTTGCCACTTTTCCAAGTTCATACTGGTCTCCTCTTGCTCCATGTTCCACAAGCGTTGCAGAACCCTCGCCCGCTGGTCCTCATATTTGGTGCCAAGTCTCTCTTGATTTCGTTCTTTGGCGATTTTCGCGTTGTCCTCGAATCTTTTCGTTAAGGTTCCAATGTCCTCCTCTGGACTGCCTGGGTGAGCGTCTCTCCCGTCGTGGAAGTGACCATCCTCATCCCACCGCTTGTCGCACACCAGACACATTGGCAACGTTGGGCGTGGCCGACACCGGTTCCTCACCTTGGGCACATCAACGATGGGTTGGGAGCGGGCTGGGGCGGGAATCCAGTGGGGTTTCTGCACCTCAGGGGCGGAAACGGGTCGTTGGCGGAGGTTGAGTGACCGTCGTTGTCGGGTGTTGTAGTTGTCGCTCATGTAAAGTGGTGGGCGGAAGTGAGGTCGAAAGTGGGGAATCACAAACTTGGGTGGCGCCACCCTCGTCGGCGAGGCATGTTTGGCTTGCTTATGATCATGGTAATGATAATCATGGCGATATCGATGAGCCGATGATGGGTGATAATGACTATGAGCTGAGTGGTGCAGGCAAGCATGGCCTTGGTGGGGTTCTTCCAAGTGCATGACGATATGAAGACGATTTTGAGGCCAAGTGGAAATCCACACTGAGCCCGGTTTTTCCTTTGAGTTAGTTCCTGGCAGAATCCCCTTTGTTACTCTTTGTTACTCTGTGTTAGTGAGCAAAAGCCGGCTGGCTGGCTGGCTGACTGTCCGTGCTGAAAAGGATCCACTGAGAAAGGAAGGGCATACATAGAGAGTTCAGATTTTGAGGGGAAATATTCTTTTCTTTGCCAGGTATGGATGAACCAAGGTTCGTAGGTCCAGAATAGTACAGACGAGTCTCGCGGAGAACACGAATATGTTTTTTTGTTCTCGTCATTTTGAAACACAAGTGTTTGCTGTAGCGCCTTGAGAGGTGTTTTTGTTTTTGATTTGTGTTTCATCTGCTCAGCAAGCCGGAGAACGACTCGGACTTTTGGTCGGTTGTTATTTCCTTGCTAATACAGCACATCTGGTCACCTTGGCTGGTGGCACTCCTGGCAGATTCAGCTGCACGGAGCTGAATCTCACGAGCTGCTTGCTCAGAGGCTTTCTCTCCTGGAGTGATGCCTGGAATCGTTGTTCCTTTCGTGGCGGTCTGATCGCTCTGAGTGAACTGTCGTTAGTAGCACAGGCATTTTAGATTGGCATTTGAGCAGTGGTTCATCCTGGAAAAGAACCATTCTCCATCATTGTGCTCGTTCTGTCTCGCAAATTACCCTTTAGGTTAGTACTTGGTCGCTTCAGAGGTTCGACCCAGAAGATATGATGCAGCCATCATTGTGGCTGATGTTGTTGCGGGTGAAATGAATGTCCCTTGGGAATGTTGCGTGGCGTTGGGTTTGATGTTGGTTAATGGACGGATCACTCCATGTTTGAGTCCACTCATCCCAGTGTTTGTATGTATGCATGCATGCATGATGCATTTCATTGATGCTGCTGCCTTTGGTTTGAGTCCTTCCTGGAGTGTGAAGCTCAGGCAGCCTGATTTGGGTTTGGTTTTGGGTTTGGCGGTGTTGTTGATTGATGGCTGTTGACGATGTTGCTTTGCAGAGGTGGTTGGTGAACGGAGATTGGTGATCACTGATCAGCGCTGGGCATCAACTGACTGACTGACTGACTGACTGACTGTCAAGTATGACTGCGGCTGCGGCGTGGGTCAAGATTGTGGAAAACGAGGGTCAGAGCGAGGATGATGAGCCCATGGAGATCCAAACCGAACCGGATGGCACTCTCTTGCTGTCCTCCATTATCACGCAATTCCCCGGCACCATCGGGCTCAAATTCAAGAACCAAGAAACGGGTGGATTTCGAGGCGTTCGCTGCAAAGAGGGCGTGCTTCAACCGCCCAATCCTGACGGATGGGGCATCATCACTTACATATGTACCAAGCCCAAGAAGTCTGACGACGAGCCCGCGGCCAAGCGACTCAAAACGAGTGAGGTTGCAGCCGAGTCCAAAGCTGAGAACAAGAAAAGCGACGAGACGTCCGATCTGATCGTGTTGGGCTTACCCTTTTCCATGGACGTGACGGAAGTGCGCGAATTCTTTGAGAAGTTCGGCCCCCTCAGCTTGTGTTCGGTCAAGCGCAACAAGGATGGCAGCTCCAAAGGATACGGATTCATGCGCTACAAGGACATGGAGTCGCAGAAAAAGTCCATGCTCACGCGACACATGATGCAGGGTCGGTGGGTGGATGTAAAGATTCCCGATTCCCAAGACAAAAAAGTGGGCGCAGATGAAGGCGGAATCTACAAGGTATTCGTGGCTCGCATCGATGATAGCCTCAGCAAGCAAGATCTTGAAGACCACTTCAAGCAATTCGGCGAAATCACAGACATCTTCTGGCCTCGGCCCTTCCGTGGATTCGCCTTCGTGACATTCCTCGAATCCCGGGTGGCTCAGAGTCTCCTCAACAAGGACCACGTGATTAAAGGCGTGTCTGTCCATATTGGCATGCCCGTGAATCGCAAAAAGATGGATGCTCCGGAAGCTCGCTCATCCTGGTCTGATGGAAACGCTTCCTCCTCATGGGGGGGCTACAGTCGTGGTGGTGGTGGTGGGGGGGGTTATGGCGGGGGCTATGGTGGGAGCGGCTCTTTTCCGGTGGGGGACGGTGGGGCGGGGGGGCGGGTATGACTCGCGTCGAGAAGAGAGTGGAGGAGATCGCGGGGGCAGGTACGCGGACAAGTATAGCCATTGGGGAGGATATTGATATGTACACTCGATTCAGTATGTGTGTGTTCGTTTGTGCGTATATTTTGGTTTAGTTATTAATGCTACCAATACATGGGTAATGGAAAATATTGCCGCTTCTCGACCCATTTATTGGCCACCCACTTGGAGCCAAAAGAACTGGGCACCCACCATGCAACATGGCCATGTCCGTCCTTCCACTACGCTTGAAATTTGTACCAGAACACGGCGGAGCCTTTCTTCGGGACGATGCTGATTCCGAGCCGTGGAAACGCCGTTCTTCCACCCAACGAGACCTGAAAAAGTAGAAATTGAATTTGAGTTGGGAAAGGCCACCCAAAGATTGTCCTCTCCAGGAGAGAGCTTATTACATCGGAAAGGTAGAGCATGAGGGTAGCCATTCGATCTCCAGTGACGTAGTCATCTTGACCGAGCTTCGCCAGATAGTCGGGCTCCTTGTATACAAACATGGGATCCTGATGAAAGCCATAGTGGCCGCCAATCCCGTAGTTCGCCACCTGTGGAAATTAGACCATCGTTTTAAGCCAGGCGTTCGGGAATATCGCTTTCAGATTGACACCCACCCCACGCACCCAAACGCAGCAAATCCTACCTGAAACATCTCATATTCCTCTTTTTTACCCTCCTGGTGAGCATCTAAGGCTTGCACTGTCTGAAGGCCAGTCAAGAGATTCATTCGGTAATTTAGCGCTGTCAGAGACGGCTCGGTGTCTGGCAACCATCCGTTGCGAGAAACGCGGAGATCCGAGATCGAGCGCTCCTGACCCGTGGTGGCGGTGTTGATCTTGGGTTTGGCGGCTTGGATTATCGCCTCGATCTCGTTGTCGTGAATCACCTCATGTAGGATCACGATCTTGTGGGGATCATTGTACGCAACCTCGGTTTTTACGGGGCCAATCAGGTAGAAGGGGTGCGCCAGAGTCGAGTAGCTGCACAACAGTTTGGCTTGCTCGACTCGAGAGAGGAGGGTCCGGCCTTGACACAAGGCTTTGTAGTTCATTTCGTCGTCCAGGGTGGTGAACTTGGCCGGGTCGCGGGTCTTTTCAGGGATCTTTAGGAGGTTGAAGTCGTTGTTCTCGAAATCGTCCGTGCCTTCAAAGCTAGCAATGTCTCGGAATCCTGGGGGCAATTTTCTCTCGACTTGCTTGATGACTTGCTCGATGCGATCGGCTTTAACGGGCGACGTATGATTCCCTTCAGAGGCCGCTTGAATAACGGCCTCTTCCAGCCACCGAAGAGCAACCTCGGGATTGTCATTCATCATGGCAAAGCTGAAAACGAACACGTCAAAATGAGTCGTTCATTCATTATCGGTCTCGAAGCTGTTTGTTTGCCATTCAACTACTCTGGAAAAACGAATTTCAGCGTCGTTTCGGCGTTCGATCGTATATTGGCTATCAATAAGTCATCGAGTATCTTAACCAAGGGGAAGAGTTCACGGCATAATGAGCGAAGTGGGGGGCACTAAAATCCTAGATGTGGACCATTTTTTAAACCTAGAGACAAAAAGGATTAAGTTGGTTCCAGTTGACATCCATGGCAGTTCATGAAAATGTGTTACTTATCGAAAAATAACACTTCATAATTTTCTTGCGGCTGCGTTTGACTTAAATGTCTGATAAGATTGTACTAAATTGCGGAAAGAGGAACATTTGACCCAGTCATTGAGCAAATTAGTGTTCCGCCAAATCGGCTTGCTCTTGGTCATAACAACTCTGAGCCACTTTTCCAATAAAAGTAATGAAATAAGAAACGGAGACATCTTCAATTAAAGGTAGGTTATTTTATATTATTTGCTTGGAAAGTGGTTCGTTTCAAAGTTATGCGGTCAAAAGCTTATATGTAGCTGACCAACAGCAGACCGAAAATTCGAATTTTACGTAGTGTTTACTACATAACTTTACAAACATCTCCCGAGTTCCATAAGCATAGTTTTGACTTCAAATTTGACCAAGTTGATCAAATGAACCATATTTTATGGTTTTTTTAAGTGCTTATTTGGAATAAAGTCGACGATTTAGGAGCTAAGAAACTTTTGCTTTCGTTTGAAGTCCACGTCTCTAGAAGTCCGTGGTACACCCCCAACGGTTAAAGATAGGACCGTACGACCAATCAGCATGGCCGCCTTTCGCCCAAATTTACTTGATTCGTCCTGTTTCATTTTATCATTGCTTCTAAAGAGAGAATTTTGATCACTTTCATTCCCCGTTCTTCATTTCTCAATTCATATCCCAAAAGTTCAGTCCGAGAAAAGGTTTTTATTTTTGTTCCATTTTTTTCATACGTCATGAAACAAACATTAAAGGTCCCTTTAGTCTGATTGTGAGCATTTTTAAAAGGTGAGATACTGTCGTCAGCAATACAACAAAATAAATGCGATAATCGCAGTTGAATGATGTTGGACCGTGGCCGTATTAGCAATGAAGTCCGTTTTTGTCAAATCATTGTTCTTGTCAGTCAGATTTTTATCCAGTACTTTCTCGCCTATTTTTGTCAACAGATTTGACCAAAACAGCTAAATCCGGAAGTAGGGACCGTAAAAAGAACAAAAGAACCCGAAAATATATTCTTCCTTTATTGCTCATATAACCGAACTCTGCTTTTTATGGTGGTTGTGACAACAGTAATGGCAGATGATTCTACTGAGTGCAAAAAGCAATGTTCTTCTCAAAAAAAATATTTCTAATTGAAGGAAACATACATACTACACATTTTGATTGGCTGGAAAAAATGATGTGATTTATTTATTGCATGTTTGAAAGTCATCATTATTATGAGACAACTTGGTTTTTTCTTGACATGTTAAGGCAGACAGGTTGGCCGATGCACACAGGGGAGCGATCCATTGGCTCTTGCAGGAAAAACATTGATTTTTAGGGGAAAAAAATCCAATTTATTTTCCCCAAATAGGTAATGTATCCGGATTCTGAATCTT
Source organism: Tigriopus californicus (assembly GCF_007210705.1). Lineage (NCBI taxonomy): Eukaryota > Metazoa > Arthropoda > Copepoda > Harpacticoida > Harpacticidae > Tigriopus > Tigriopus californicus. The sequence continues at coordinate 9,976 of NC_081449.1, forward strand.
GGAATGGTTCTTATGATCTACGTATATGTCTTATATGAAGCAAAACGTCGTTTCCAATAAAAATTGTGCTCATAGCCGGAAGTTCAGATAACGAGGTATCACTGCCTACCAAAAAGAAACATATTTTCCGAAATCAGCAAGTAGAGCACATCAAAGCAATTCTTTCCAAGATCCCTCAATTGAACTTTCAATCTTTTTTTCATCGTATAGGCCAACTATTGGCTCCAAGATCGTAAGATATCTTTTAATAATGACACATCGCTTGTTTCGTCGAAAAGAGAGCGAATTGTTAACATTTTTGTGGAGATGGTCTTCAACAGGACTTTTTTTCTCGAAAATACAGTGTCAGTACCAATTGTGTGTGGGATAAAATCGAAAAAGCCTAGTTTCGATTCAATTATGAGGTGGAAAATCGATAGTGCCTTTCTTCTCTTGCCAGAAATATTTAAAAAAAATATATATTTTTTTCACAATTAATCAATGCCATTTAAATTTGCATCCATCAGTCAGTGTAAGGGTAGAAATATCAGTATTTTGTGATGGAAAATACAGAACGTCTTTTGCCATCCAATTGTTCGGTAAATGCGTGAATTAAGAAGCAGAGCAGGTTGTGAAACTTTTTGAAGGTCCTCTCGTTCTGTTTAGATTTCAGTTTAGATTTCAGTTCATCTTTCGAATGTGGGATATATTTACCGTCCAAGGAAAAAGGTGTCTTTCACCGATAGCTCGGCCGCTGTTTGTAAGCCAAAGATTCGTCCGCGGGCAAAATCCGTGATGTTCAACTTGTACATGTCTTGCAAGCGATTGAGAGCCTTGGCCGCCCCCTGAAGATCCGCCTCCGTGGGAAGACCGCCATGCTTGTTGCGAACCTTCCGTAACTCTTGGAGCGTTTCTGGAAAACAAAGTTTGACCTTGCCATTCGTGCGTGTCACTAAGGAAGAGGATTAGCATTCACTTTGAGCTAATGCCTTCTCGTTCTAAAACAACGTTCTCGTTAACCTGGACATAAAAGTGAATCCACACTGAGTTCGTGAGCCATCTATAGGGAGAACCGCAACTACTCTAATCAGGTCCTGGCAGGGCATGGATTTTCAAAATTTGAGTTACTAGAACGACGCCTACTGTACATACAACGACAGAAAAAAAGGGAGCGAGAGAAAATGAGGGAGAGATAAGGCTAATCGAGCTATAATTTTTTTTTTTCCTGTGAGAAGAAAGATATCCCAGCCACTTGTGAAAATGGATCCCAGGGAGCTCCAAGAGCGCTATCAACACTATTCTGTGGCCTTTGCCATTCAACTGACCAACGCCACGGATCTAGAATTGAATCACATCGGGACCGACATCCAATACGGACAGGTTGATTTGGTGGATCCCAACCGCCCCGCGACTCTCAGCACCGGTAACAACGGTAACAACAACCACAATGACGGCAACTCGGGCCCCATGAACTCAAATGATCTGGAGCTCCAAGAATGCCCCCTGAATGGTCAGAAGATTGCTTCACGCACGAAAACCGTGATCATTGGGCGGAACACCTCTTTTCGAATTCCTACCGGTAAGACTGGATGGGTTTGCTTTGATCACAAGCACTCCCGTTTACTGTCCTTATAGTCCAGTAATAAAATACTTCAACTTGAATCATGTTGGTCTTCTTTCCATCCCAACATTTCTTTATCAATTGTCAATCCTGTTGAATCAGGTCTTCGAATGGTCATGACCCCAGATAGAAACGATGTGAATACGCTTGTATCGATAATTGTCTCATTTATGTCCATATAACTTATTAAGCCAAGGGCATTTAGTCAAAAATCTCAATGATTGGTAGCGCTGTATTAGATATTCCTCATTTCCTACTTAATGTATGTGTAATCCTGAAGAGTCAAGAGAGCCATGGAGTCAAACCAATGACGAAATATCCCCGCATTTACGCTTCTACAAAACCCTGAGAGTTGTCCACGAACTAGGGGCTGCTAAATTTGGCAATTTTTACGACCAGGAGGTGCTTTCTACACTGAGGAAAAACATCTTTGTTGACCATCCATGTCTTTGCCGTTTAGTTTGCATTGCATATTGGAAAAGCGCCTTAGATGGGCCCAGAGATTGTTGATGATGATAATCAAAACTCAAGTGTCTGGGGATGAATGTTTTGTTGTATCTGCATCAACTTGTTGAGGCTACAAATATCCCCGGACCAAGCTATCCGTGCTGTGGATTAAAAACGAACTAACAAACTCAAAGATCGTTTGACACGATCAATAGGTACGAGAGTTATGAAACCTGAGCTGGATCAAATCCATGCCTAGGAATCAGGCAGTAGTGCAAAGCAAGTCGGCCCACAGCACCATCTATTCATCCATCCAAACCACGAACCATCTGGCAGCACGGTGGACAGATTTATATGTACAATACAGTATACTGTAGAAACAGTGAACTCACAGAATTACAAGAGGGTGTGATCATCCAAAGTGCGAAGACGGACGGCCAGTATGTTTGACAAATTGCGATTGTCCGCGTTTTCGCTCTACTTATTCCAGGCTCATCAGGTGTTCATGTGTGGCGAATTGGACACACGCACTACTACTTGATCGTGGGCTGGAGTGGGCCCAGAAACTTCTACACTCACAGCAACACACTCATGCTTGGAATCACCAACGGGAAACCCGTTCAATTAGAAGGTAACTTCAAAAAATAGAATTAGTTGTTCATCCTGGGACCATTTTGGGGATGGAACCATGGTTACGGTACGCACATTCCCATCTTCACATAGTTCATCGCTATCGATATCCGATCAATCCTCGATCTTCCATTGCAAAAGTTTCAATCTTGGAAGAGCCGTTCAGACCATTAGAAGAGAATCGGCCCTTTGCCTGTCATAGGAATGAACCACTGAAGAATTCGATTGAAAACGACAAACAATCGCGTGATTTGGATGACACATATTCTTGTTTTAATCGAACCACTTCCACGAACCACCAAGCATTCCGCAATTACACGTTAATTGTTCTCCCAGAATGGGACGAGACGCTTTCGGAAACAGATGCAGACATCAAGTCACGTAGAAATGCTTCAGGGAATTTCTTTTCTCGACGTAGCACCTACTTGGTCCCTAGTACCCCACATGTCATAGCGCTCTTGGCTGGAATATCCGATCTCATTAGGTCGTAAAAAAACCATTTCACTTTTTACAAAAGCCTCGGCCTAATGGCAGCGTAAACAAGCCTGCAGCCAACGGTGACAGTCAGCAAGCAGTCATCTAAAAATGCATATGCTCTCAAACTCAAAGAGGCGTTCGTTCGTTGCTTGCTTGCTGCACTTTTCAGACAAGGGCCTGGCTGGCTTGTTCAACCATCTGTACCAGTTTCCAGAGGACCAATTGTCCAGTGCGGGATGGTTCACACGCGTGACTTGCCATTACAATCAAGGCACACAAGAGGGACAGCTCACAACCAACAAGTTCTTACTCGGGGCTCAAGTGGAACAGGAGCACAAATCTTGGAACACGGTGTGCCTGAGAGTGGCCGACGAGCATGTACCCAGAGACCAGTTCCAGGCCTGGTTTGCTACCCAAAAAGCCGGGGTCAAGCTTTTGGCCCACCGTCGATCCAACTTGAGGTGAGTTCGATGGTATGGTTGTTAGTTTGGTAATAAAATGGTGTGCTTGATAATTAGAGCTACTCCTTGTCGCCATCCACAGATTTCCAGGGATAATGATGGGCTTACAACGGAAGAGAAAATTTCGCATCGCCTAAATCGTTCTTTCTATCCCAAAATTAGCATTCAATATGCCCAAGAGCTAGCCCAAGCTAGCCCAATGTACCAACTTGGCCATTTTTTTGCCCAAAATCTGATATTGGAACTTTAGAACGAGACACATCATAACTGAGTCGCAGGGATTTAAGTTTTTAATTTTGTACATGCATGTGTCAAAGACAAAGATTGAAAAGAATTAGCCGAGCTCTTCTTTTTAGCGGCACTGAAGAAGACAATTCCTGTAGAAGAATATCGAGCAATCTTCTCTGACTGCAACTAAGAGCTTGAACGAGTTCGAATGAGAAATTGCAACAATTTTACTGCTCTTACGTAATACTTTTAAGCGGTTTTTTTTTGTAATTTTTGGGTGAATAACGCTTGTGTAACGAATTACTTTTTTTTTGGTCAAAGTAATTATTACTGTAATCCGTTCTTTTTATTGAGGAATGATTAATACCCTGACCAAAAGGGACCATTTTCAACCAACGGATTTGAAACAGTTTGGCATTTATCATATTTGTAACTATGCACGATCACTTGAATCAGGAATTTTTTTATTGCTTTCTTCTCCGTCTGCGACCCCTAACGAAACATCCACAATCTTCTGGCTCGGTGCAGCATTTTGAGATCAAACATTTCGCAATTGCAGTGCCATCAACCCGACCGAGGAAGAGCAAAACCACCTGGCTTTGGTCATTGAGTTTCGCCATAAGAAAACCCAACGGGACGATTCGGTGTGGTTATGCGAGTTGAGTGGCACGCCTCAATCCAAGCGCGACATTCGGCTCTCGGACGTTTCGCGGGTCAACTGCGAGCTCGTGTCCAAGGGTGACCTCACCCAAACCCGGAGACCTCTCCACCTTCGCGTCTACAATCTGGGTGAAATCCAAACCAACGTCCCGGACATTCAATACCACTGTCAACGCATCGAGTCCAACCGGGCCCTCGGATTAAACGAGCGTTGTCGGGATTGGATCATGGAACTGGCGGCTCGACTCAACATGCCCAATCGAGAGGTCATCCCGCAAGCCTTGGAGATCCCGGTGGAGGGTCACATGAGTGACGAGATGGGCGTGAACATCCTGGGGGCCAATGGACCCATTGACTCGATGCCCATGCCCGCCAATGCTATGGATTCGCTTCGATTCCTCAGTCCTTCTAGCCTTCTCCAACACGAGAAACTGAAGAGCCTGAGTTCGCATCTCTAGTGATACCTACGTATATCAGGATTGTCCGACTACCTCCACCGGGAATGGAGAGAGACAGTTGGAATGACAATAAATACACTTACTTTTGGTATCCACAGCCTTGGTGGCTTCCTCCACTTTCTTAAAGTAGACGTTCAAGCGCTTGAGCACTTGATAATTGTAAATGGGATTGCCCACGATTTTGTCCATCAGGTTCTGGTCGGTGCATTTCTCTTTGACTGGCCAGCAATCCTCTTTCTCGTACATGGCCTTCACTTCTTGAGCATAATTTTTGATCTGATTGAGCGATTCTTCGAGTGTGTCTCGATGCCTTTGAAGCACGGAGACGAGTTCCACTTCCATTTTGAACACTTTGGCCAATTCGCCCATAGACGAGAAAATCTGCCCATCGGCCTGGCGGCTCAACAACCAAAGGCTCAAACACAGGACCATCGGAGCCATCCAGGAGGATCTCATGATCAAAGCCTCGATATATCACAGATTAGTCTTAATAATGAAAGGGTGACAACTCAAATTAAGAGTTTAACCAATGAGAGGTTCATATTTTTGCCGTCGAGGCTAGCAGGTATGTTATTTATTCAGCACAAAAAGCACTTGAACTGAGAGATGAGCGAGCCTTCCCTCTTCACTACAGTCCGTTCACTCACCTGGCTTGTCCATCGCAATTCTCAACCAACCTTCTTTCTTCGGTGCTTGTGCTTCCCAAAGAACAAGAAAAAGCAGAAGATGAAGAAAACTCGGGGAGAGCGCTCCAATATCGACAACGTCGGCGGACACTTTCTTCCGTGCGGCGTGTCTGTGAAGACGTGAAGACCATCAACCACATATGGCAGGCCGCGAAACCCATCCAGAGGTACATACACGTACTCTGGTCGAACATAGAGATAGAGGTCCGTGTACTCGTAAATGGTAAGAGTCACTCACTAGAGGAGCCTATGGAAACGGATTGGTGCCACAGGGGGCTTCGTTCGGTTGCATTTCTTCTTGGTTTCTACACAATATCAAGGAAACCGAGGACGGTTGATATGATACACACAAACACATACGTAGAAGTGCTTGGACCGCACTAACCAGGTCCATGAAGACTCATTAAGTTTCCCATGGTGTTGACAGTAAACGAACCATGGCGCACTTGCTGGATAGACATTGGCAACAACCTCATCGGTTGTGGCGTGGTCCGGGCTTGAGTGAGGTTCAGTTTGTCACTTAGATTTCTCATTTCGTCAACGAGCAGTGATGGCCATATACTTTCAAAGGAGAAAATGCCCCGATCCAGCCACATCAGTTCACAAGAGATTCACATTTCTCTCCGGGTACTCATTCATTGCCAAGGTTGTCACGATCAGAACAGAGATAGAAATCTGGCTTGCAACTTCACATGGGTTTCAACAGATTTGGTGGGTGTGCTCAAAGAAATATGGGACAACTTTCGCGAACACGCATTCACTCACTTGTCACTACGGATTAGCCATCTTCGCCTTGAGGATCCTTTGCATGAGATATTGAGCTGTCACGAGATCCGGCTCCGTTCCTCTGAGAGTAAGGATCACGTTGGGGTTATTCGAATCCGGTCTGGGCAAGGTGATTTGAGTTTTCGAGTCCCGACAAATCTCAGCGATGGTTTTGCCACGTTCGCCTATCAGGACCGGCAACATGACACTCGGGATGCGAACTTGTTTAGACTTGAGGGGAGTCTCTGCAATAAGAGCGTCAATAATGTCAATACACCAACCAATGCATTTTCGTTTCACGGTATAGTGGGTGAGCTTTCCTCCAAAATGTGGAATGAATATATGGCCTTACTTTTGTACATGCATCAGTGTTTGGCAGCCTTTTCACAGAACCATAAACCCCCCCTTTGAGCTTAGCAATAAATGCATCAAAAGGAAAACCAGCCCACAGAGTGGCCTCAATTGAGCGTCCAATCCAAAACAGAATACTACTCTGAAGTCGATGTGAGGATACACTTTGCTTTATTGAAACTGTCTGACGAAAATGATCTTCGAAAATCCAGACGAGGCTTCATGGAAATGGGTGGATTGGTTTTGAAAACTAAGATTCTCATGCGTCTAATGCCCAACGTGTCCCCAAAGTACGCACGCTGTACTCAGGCACCAATCAAATTCTTCAATAATTGTATGGCTGTTAAATCAAACCAAACCGTTAACGAGTTGGATGGCGCTTTATGTAGTATAAATATAAAATATTTAATACATTTGTCGACGAATCATCTCACAACCATAGAGTACAATAACTAGCTGAATGTACCCACCATAGCAAGCCATGATGCCGTTGTCCCAACAATATGGTGTGTAATGGTAAGCGCAGATTCCAAGCGTAAGAGCGGTCCTAGGTTCGATTTGCCTCCCTGACCTTTCTCCCTGCCTCCAAACACACACCCACACACTGCCCACCCACAAACATAGAGAACTAATCTAATACGGACAGGACAATGCCCATCGAAAGATATTTAGATCGACGATGTGATTTCTGCCTTGGCTAACCGGGCGGCGAGATCCACCCATACGATCCAGTCCCAGGAGCCAAGCCGTTTGTTTTCCCTTCCGTCAACTGCCCCCAAATCAACAACACACCTCGACTTCTGTGCTTGGCAACAATTGGATCAGGCGACTAGAACCAGAGGTCAAGATAACTGGCAAAGGCTCTGGAAAACAAGATCTGAGATCCTTGGCACACAGTTCTCAATGGAGGCTGAGCAGACTGAGAGTGTTTCTATTTTCGCCTCATTATATCTTGTAAATAACAAACTGGAACGTATTGAACACTTTTGCTATTCCTAATTTTGCTTTGGTTCTATGGGCATACTTAAGTCTAAGATTAACTTTGAAAAAGCAAAATCAAACAACAATTTCTATGGCTTTAAACCACTCACTACCAAAAACAAAACAAACATTCAATTAACATTGGGACAAGTATACTGTGCTTCGAATTTTAACAAAACATGCAAAAATATTCCACCTACAACAAACATGTTCTCCCCTGAGAAAATAGTGCGCTCAAAACCAATCATATGGGGACATTTAGGCAAGCTCTGGTAGGCTCGTTTGATGCACATTTTAGGCTTCAGACACGTTTTTAAAAGGGAGACCCCCTCCTTTCACTGTGCTTTGAGGTTGCTTTGAGGAAAGATCAGCTCCGTTAGAACTAGTTTGAAGCCTCAAATTTGCATTGCTGGAATTGGCTGGCACGTTTGTGTGCTGATACCGGAGCTTCCCTTAAGTGTCCAACGTTTAGGTGGGAAAGATAAAAGAATATCATTTAGGACCGAGCCTGTGACCCGGAACTTACTTAGGTTGACGAATCCTCTTAGATTGGATCCACCCCAAGAACCTTCAGTGGGGATTTTTTTCTCCATTTCCTTAATGATGGCATTGGCCTCGGTGTCACCAATGGCGAAAAATTCCCACAGATACCTTTGCGGTAGAGCGCGTGAGACCCGCACAAACTGTCCCGGATACATCAATTGAGATTTATTCAGGCACGCTCGATCGGCACTGTGCTTATCCAAATAATCCACAAACCCAAAGGACCTGGCCTGACCCGTGGACTGGCGAAAATGGAGACAACGGTAGATGCTACCCAAGGGCGAGAAGTGGTTCTCCAAGTGCAATTCGTCGCAATACACGTGAGCCTATCAATGCAAAATGCAGAGCTCAACGATCCAATCCTCAAGCGCCACGCCTGAGTCTTAAGAGTTCCAGCGTGCCTGCCTTACCTCGAAGAAATAGACGGTGGATTCGCTCAATGCCACTTCCATGGCTAATCGGGACAAGGCAACTTTCACGTGCCGCCCTTTGACAAACACTTTAGAGGCAAAGGCCCGACGAATGGACACGACCTCTTGGAAGTCGATGAACCCGTAGCTAATCCGGGACGTGGTGGCACCCGAGCCTCTCAGGCGGGATATGCCCTGAATCACGCCAAAGTGAGCGAATTGCCGAGCCAAATCCGATGGTGTCACGTCGTCTAACAAGGGACCAATGTAAATGCGGCGCTGATTGGGCAAGACGATATCCTCCAAGAAACCCATGGATTTGATCCTAAAGAAAATAGGATCGAGACGGATTAGCAACCAACACTGGAGGTTCAACTCTGTCGCACGAGTACCTCTGAGGTGGCTTCACCGAGGTGGCCGAGGTGGCCGAGGTGGCCGAGGTGCCCGAGGCGGCCGAGGTGGAGTTGATGGCGTTGATGGCGGAGGTGGCCGACTGATCGGAGGGTGTGTTTCGAACCCGCGACACCAGGATGGACTTGCCTTCGACCACGTGTCGCTCG
>NC_081449.1:19266-20904 GCF_007210705.1 Tigriopus californicus
GCCGAGGTGGAGTTGATGGCGTTGATGGCGGAGGTGGCCGACTGATCGGAGGGTGTGTTTCGAACCCGCGACACCAGGATGGACTTGCCTTCGACCACGTGTCGCTCGGCGTTGAGGGCCTTCTCTGCGCTAGATTCGCAGGCAAAGGTGAGGAAAGCGAAGCCACGGGAAATGCCCGTGCTCCGATCTCGCACCACTTTACAGTCGATAATGGGCCCGAAAGCCAAGAAATGGGCCAGTAGAGGCTTTTCGGTTAAGCTAGGAGGCAAAGACCCGATGAAGATTCGGCGCTCATGGGATACACCACAAACGGAATGGCCTTCATTTTCTGGCGGTTGTGGCGTGGGCCTCTTGGGGGCGGGAGGACCTTTCTCGGGCTCCTCCTCCCTCTCTTTGGGGTCAGGGGAGCTCAACACACCAGGGTCGGAATAAGTAGTAGTAGTAGGAGTAGGAGGAGGAGGAGAAGAAGACGAAGAAGAGGCAGTGGCCAGAGAACGCTTGCTCGCGCCAAGGGAGACTGAACCAAGACTGGAGTCTCCGAGCGGGTGGTGCAAAGTCCCTTGAGGCGTATCGGCTAACTCCACCTCGGCCACCTCGGCCACCTCCTTCTCCTTAGTGTAGTTGGCCGTGGACTCATAGAGATCGTTAAAAACAGGCACACCGCCCATGTCAGGGGGATTGAATCGCGAAGGTTCCGTCATCGGACCGGATCATTCCTTCATTCCTTCATTTCTTCATTCAGTGGCCGAGGGAAAGGATGTTGGATTTGGTCCGGTTTTGTGGTGTTGTTTTTCTCCAACATCTAGTTGACATGGAACGGAGAAAAACATCAAACGGACTTTTCGAGTCCGATTTTGGTAATCAAGTTGCGTGATTTATCAAGTTGGAGCATTGCGTTGCGGAATCATCACTGCCATCCTCAACACCATGATTCTTCCAAAGAAAATCACGGACATTTTTACCCTTGCGTTGCCGGCATCTATTTTTTGATTAGATAGGAATGGATTGAGCAGGGCTCTGTATCTAGAAGAGTACAAAAGTGAGATCAGCGCACCATAGCAATTTAATTCTAATTCCTTTCCAAAAAATTGAGTGCCTTGACGTGGACATTTTTTCGAAATTTTTGTAATAGTTAGTTTAAAAAGAATATACCCGACTCCAGAATAATCGAAACGTGTCATACGTTAGGAGAAGGGCCATCGAGACTAGCCGTAACACTACCCTTTAGGCACCCTTTAACGTACTTTCATTGTTTCAAATGCCAGTTGTTGAGCCGCTTTCTATATTTCTTTTTAAAAATACCTAGTTTGAATCTGGTGTTGCTGTGATTGCAGATAAGGATGCCTCAAGAGTAACTTAAGCCTTTGATCCAACCCTTAAAGCACAAACATTTACAAAAATGTGTTTGGCTTGGATCTGGGATCCATGTAAACTCAATGTTTTAGAACAAAATCAAAGTTTCAAAATTAACTGCAATGGTGCTCTGACCACACTATTGCACTCTCATAATACTAGGCATTATGATTGAGTGCAAAGAGAATTAAAGTATGTAAGACCAGTATTTAAATGAGAGAAATTGGCCAAATTGGAATTTATCTGAGATGTTTGTAAAACATTGAGTTTACATGGATCCCAGAT
>NC_081449.1:21204-37562 GCF_007210705.1 Tigriopus californicus
CATGTTCTTCCCAGGCCGCCCATTCTTCTGCAATAAAACTTCATGTTTCCTCAACCCCTTGATCTGTGTTCTTGGGTATAACACACACACTAAGTTCTAGCATTTAAAAACGAGATCTACAAACCATTCAGCATGTCTTTCTTTGTCAGGTTGTTGATACAAATCGTCAGAATTCCTGACTCATCCTCCGATTTCTATTTATTATAAAGGACTATTTTGTTCACATCGCGCAGCAACCAGAAAGTCGCGAAGCTCAAGAACTTAGCGTAAATAATGATAAAAAATTCTAGGGGTTCAGCACCGATCAAAAAAAAAAAAGAACAAAAATTTATCTAGTAAATCGGGGTCCAAAACTGTACAACCTCTAACCGTCGGACTTGAGGCGAGTTGTTGTTACATTTGACCCTGCCTTATCTTTTAAAGATCATCTAGATAAATATTTGTCCAAAATCGCAGACCAACCCTATTTTCAGGGGCTTCATAGATGAGCTAATACCAATTCGTTGTTAGACCAAGTGTTTTATCATTATACCTGTGCATAACGATTGTACGAGTGCATAACACCCAGGTTTGTGGCCAGCCATCCAGTAAAAATCGTGATTTTTCAACAACTCCCTCATCTTGCAAAATATGTATAGGTGTTTTCATAGGCAATCTATTTGCCTTGGCTCTCTCAAGGGCAGTCATTCATGAAAACGTGGAACAAAATCTTCTCGGTTGCGTCGTTCATGACGCTCATCATAAAAGTTCAATGATATTTTCCTTATTTGGAAGATTAACCATTTGCCAAAGTGCTGGAGTGTGGCTCAGAGGCCCCCAATTCACTCAACTCTTGGAATATGGATGGCCATGTGGAATGTATTTTCTTAATTACATATGGGGCATAAGCATTAACACTCCAATTTTTAATTTACAACTTTTCACTTTAATTGATAATAATGATGAAATTATGTTTTTAATGTTCAATTCCAATTCTGTTTGAAATGCATGAAAATCAAGCACAGGGAAATTAGCCATGGTACTTGGCATTTCAGTTTAGCGCCGAATTAACAATAACAATCTTTATTGCGACTTAGGAGGTCAATTCTTGCTGTCTAGTTCATGCCTTGTGTAGCCAATGAATTAGTGCATGATTTGGTCGCGACCAAATTCAGTCATGATTCAAAAAACGCAAAATTGGGGTTGTGGACTAATTTGTGGGCTAATTCATATGTCAATTGAGTTAGACGAAATTCAAAGAACCTGCCTCTGTTTGGAAATTTTTAGTTCAACTGATCGCTTACTTTTTTGGATTGGAGCCATTTGTCAAACCAGGGTCTCTATATTGACCAACATCTGTCCTAGAGGACAACAGGCGGACGAAGTGTTGCCAAAATGAAAAGAAATGCTGGGATATTTTCATGTCAAGAGCACAGTTGTATTTGAATGAATCTTGTGACAAAATGTTGGTAAAAAACCATTGGTAGGATTTTCACTTGAACATGTTTCATGACCAACAGCCAATGAAGTTTTGCTGACACAAGAAATTTGCTACTAATTTCTTCAAACTTGCCAATTTAAAAGATTTGTCACAATGAAGGGCAATCACAATCAATCAAGGCGGGACAGAGGTATATAAGAGGGAAATACCTCTAAAGCAATACCAGTTCATTACCCTGCTTAGTTCCTGTGGCTACAAATTTCTTCTGTCAAGAAACTTACAAAAGTTTTTATACGTTAGTTGCCATCTCGGATGCAAAACAGCTGAAAAAGAAGCTGCCGTAGACATTGCCCAATTTTAAGTTTCTTCGTGCGTGATCAGTCTCATTTTGTCCCTACTTATGCAATACGTTAAAAATAAATGACTTCATAAAGAGAACCAAATGAAATAACCAAGAAGGACGAAATACATGAAGACCTCAGCTCAAATGGTCAATTGCTGATTTTTCTATATAAAAATCAATAAATCATCAGTAGGAGGAACATGCATTGTAAGTTTCAGAACAATTGAGGCTAGAATTGGTTCAAAAGTAATGGTCAATAAAAAATTGTTACAGTGGAACCAGCATATATCATCTACGCTCATAACGTCAATTCCCCTATATTGTTGTTTTCTCAAAGTCCCAATTCATTCTTTTTTTGCGGACTTCCATACCACATAATTAAACTTACTTAAATTTTATTTTAATATATTAAAACCCGTTAATATAGGGTTGATCGGTAAATTTCATCAAAAGCTCGTCCAAGTCTGACTTAAATCCTGATACTGGATCAATACCTACATACTCCCTTTGAACATTTGAGGTCAGCAAATTGAACAGTGAAGGAGCCCAAGAAAGAAGAGAGCTGAACTTCATTCATCAAATTGGGCTGGATTCTCATTCTTAAAGGTTTTTACATGAATTGATTCCATTTTTGGAATTTCAAACTTTCTAATGTGATTACACACTATTACTAAATAAGCTTGTTTATTGTGCTATTGAAAAAGATGATGTTGCCCAATGGTGCAGTTCTAGCCATGCTTTAATGGGAACTATCCTGCTCATTTTTATAAACTATCTTGGTCATTGACTCCACCAAATTTTAACCAGTTCTTTTATACTCTCCCGACAATAAACTATTAAATGAAAGTTTCAGTTAAACCAGAGTTACAACATGCCTTCAGAAGAATTCAAAGCAAGGAAGCCACTTTAAAACCCTAAGATGATCTTCAAAGATGCCGCTATTGACAACTTAGGAGCCTCCTACATCCCAAAAAATTAATGTTGCAATGTCATTGTGTAGATGAAGTTCACTGAAACGGAAGTGCACAAAAGAGAAATTCTGGATGCATTGTCAATCTTGCTTCAGATTCCCACACCATAGATTCGGGAGAGTTGCATTAAACACTCACGCGAAATTGAGAGGCGAAATCTTCGGCTCTCGAATGTGACAAAGGACTTCGTAACTGAGCTACTGACATCTGGTCCTAGTTCAGACGTAATTCTTGAAAAATACCATGCTGCCACCGACGAAATGCCAAACAGCAAAGCTGTTACAATATCCGACATCAGTGACATCATTAGAGGCAAAAGTATCAAAGGTATATTAGCTTGCTTTATAAAGGTTGCATAGGTTTAAATGTTTTGGCATTTGTTCATAGTTCTCGAACGGGAATGGAAGCCGAATTAAGTGAAGCCAAATGAAAAACAGCGCAGAAGTTATAAGAGTGAGGTAAAGATGGACTGTAATCAGCACAAAGTTGAAGGAGAAAAAAAATCGGATTCGGATTCAGTCGGATTGAATATTTCATTCGGATTCGGATTGGGGAATGAAAAGTCATATTGGGTTCGGATCCGATCTAAGTCCAAAATTGCAAGATAAACTAAATGACTAAATTTGTTTTTAGAATGGATTGTTCCACACCTCTCAAAATGTGAAGGAAATCAAAGAACATTAAAACCAATGAATGGGCCTACTATCTTAAAAGTTATCACAATTGTCTGGCAATCCCACACAAATAAAGAAACCAAAATTTCAGAAAATAAGAAAAGGATCAGAGTATTTGTTCTCTGTGTATCACCATGAGTCCATCAGCTGGCCTTTGGCACCAATACCTGGGGATCGGGAAGACTGATCCATCACAGGGGCGTATGTCTATATGTTAGAAATGACCTGCACATTAGTCTTTCAAAAATATCAAATGGAAAAGTTGACGTCGTAGTTTGCCATCTCCAAGGTCTTGATCTGTCCATTATGACAATATGTAGGCCCCCCTCTTGTTCAGTAAGCTCTCTTATGTCAGCTCTCTAATTCATATGCTCAAAGGTTTTCTTTGTAGGGGACTTTAATTTTCCGGCTAGCGTTGTAGAGTGGGAGGCTAGTCCCGATGGGTATATTCCCATACTAAATCGACATCTCAGTCGTTCGAAAAGCTGGAAGAATTTGCGATCTTGCGCATTTTTTCTCAGGATGTAGGTGTAGACACAAGAGCAAATAACGTTCTGGACTTGATCTTTTCCAATGACCCTGATCTGATCCAGTATGTCCATGTGACACCTAGTAATCTGTCAGATCATCATGTTGTTGGGATAGGGTCGACCATTACTCAAAAGCCGGCCTGCTCTAAAGTAAAACCGGCCAAAAAGGTCGGTTTGGCTAAGTTCAAATTCAAAGATGAACATTGGCCGTTGATTATAGAAGGGTTAGGGGAGCTTGATCTTATTTCAATGCTGAAAAAGGACTCGTCCATAGAAGTATCCTTAAACAAAATGATTTTAGTTTTTGAGGACGTCTGTTCCACTCTAGCAATCTCTGAATGTGTTTCATAGGGCGGGGCGCAGTCTAAAATTCCGAAGTATAGGAAGAATTAGTTCAAAAAGAGTTGCAAACTAGCAAAAAGGCTCCACATCAATTTGAATCCAGTAGTTGTGGCTAGCCTTAAAAAGAAGTTGAAGTTGATCCAAGGTAGAATTAAGGCCTCCATTGAGACAGATCAGTTGGAAAAGGAAAGTAGAGTAGTTCTGAAGGTGAGGTCGAATCCGCAGGCATTTTTCACTTATGCAAACTCTAAGAGAAAGATGAAACACCCTGTGGGGCCTTTTGAGGCCGATGGGGAAGCCATGTATAGTCTATGGCCAACATACTTCAGTTCTCTAGTGTGTTTTCAAGTTTCTTGAAATTGACAAGGCTTGTCAAGCTGAGGGTTTAGATGATCTTGCAGTCACAGATCAAGATGCTTTAGAGGCCATCAGGGACTTGAGACTCTCGAGCTCCCCTGGCCCTGATGGGGTGACATCTCAGTTTCTGATCAGATGCTCACAGGTTCTTGCTCCTGTTTTTCGTACTTGATGCGTTGCATCTTGGATCAGGGCAAGTTTCCATCTTCACTAAAGTTAGCTCATGTTGTTCCAATTTTTAAAGGGGGAGATAAGTCGCTCCCTAGTAATTACAGGCCAATTTCTCTCACTTCGAATATTGCGAAGGTGTTTGAGAAGATCATGAAGTTCAAACTTGTTGAATTTCTTGATATCCATGAAGTCCTTCCTTCTAGCCAGCATGGGTTCCAAGCACATTTTAGCACGGTTACCCAACTGATTGAACATATAGAGCAGGTTATTGAGGGACTAGAGAGCCATGAATCAGTTGATGTGATTTATCTCGACTTTGCCAAAGCCTTTGACAAGGTAGATCATGGACTTTTAGTTAACAGGCTCCATGAGATTGGGATCCAAGGCAAGGTTCTCAATTGATTAAGAAGTTTCGTTAATGGTACTTCATTTATTCATGGTAGGAAGTAATTGGTTATGGTTGAGGGATCCCTTAGTGACATACATGATGTCAAGTCGGGTATTCCTCAGGGCTCCAGTTTGGGTCCTCTCCTTTCCATCACTTTCATTGCTCCGCTTCCGAAGCTTTGTAGTAGTAATGTCAGTATTTCTTCCTGTGCTGATGATGTAAAATTGGCAGTTGGTAGGAATGGTCAGAATTCTGGTTGTCTGGTAGAGGTCCTCGTCCAAATCTACTCTTGGGTTGCTGTGAGTAACAAGGCACTGAACGGAATGAAATTCTGCTCAATGACCTATGGGTCGACGCCATTAGGCATACCACTTTAAAATGATGAAGGTAAAGGCATTCAGCAGGTCTCATCCATGAAGGATTTAAGTGCAGTCCTCCAAGAAAATGGAAAATTTGATGAGCATATCCATTTGAAAGTTGGTAAAGCTTTTCAAGCATGTGGTGGGATATATCGCACGTTTAAGTCCAGAGATAGTTCACTGTCCAGCCAGTCGGATCTGGGACCCATGTAAACTCATTATTTTGGAACGCGTAAACATCTTTGGACCTGTTCGACTTTTGGCAAACTTATTGATCTAATAGGAGCCCAAATAGCATGTTCAAGATGTGGCTTATCAATCGACTTGTACAGAGTTAGCATTGTGATGCTTTCCCTGGACTTCAACGTTCAACACACATGGGGCCACACTTTTGAAAAGGTCTACCTACCCTCCTTCTTCTTGATATGCAAATCGAACTTTCCATCATTTGACAGATCATTGGGTGTCCTAAAGTCAGGTGGCATGACATGTTTGGATTGGTTGTTTTACTTGAGGTCGAGTGAGCGCACACATTTTGGTTTCTTGCCATCATCTCCTGTGGCTGGCTTGCTATGAAGTGGTTGCTGGTTCGTCGCATTCCACCCACGTCTGCTTCATGATGCACTTGCCATTACCACCTCAGATACCCCTCGTTGAAAAATTACTCAAGATTTATTCCTCACCTCCTCAAAACAGGAGTGTCCTCCTCCATCCAATCGGCCAAGTGAGTGAGGAGGGAGTGAGGATAATAAGACCATTAGTTGGCAAACACGCCACATTTGATAGATTCCATTGCTTGAAGAGAGACTTCAGTTGGAATTCAATATCTGAAAGCTTCATCAAAATCTTCTCTATCCTTCACCACTCTTCTACATTTGATTTCGTCGTGCAACTATGGTAAGCGGATTTTTATTGAGAACGATGCACCAAGATGCGTCAATCTATCGACATGCAAACTTTTCAGTCGTATTTCAAATCATACAAAGGCAGGTATATGAATCGCTCTAAAAGGACTTATACATACATCTTACCTAATGTAACGAATTCAATTGGCATCCAAAATGTGTTGGTAAAGAGTGCAACAAGAGGTCAAATTTGAAATTGATTTGCACGTTGAGCAGGAATTTGAGAGGGTTTTCGTAACCGATTTTCTTCTTTCGACAATTCAGATCATCCACACTAAACGAAAACCAGTTACTCCCAATTACTCCTTTGAAACCCTCTTTCTTTGATACCTACTCAACAGGCAAATGGAAATCAAAGCCGCGCTCTACTTGTAACTAATAATGGTAGGGCCCGGAGGAAACGTGGAAATGATCAAATATGCAATAGGTTTGCACGGTTCAAATTTTCAGTCAATTACCGTTTTTTAACCCCGTTTTTTAAAAGAAGAGCTCCTACGTTTGGACTTGTGATTGTGGTTGAAGTTCTTGTTCTTACTAATCACAATTCTCGACTTTTTTTAAGATTGCCGCAAGCCTGGCATACAATGGGATTGTTGGTTTGTAATGTTCAAACAGCAGTCAGAGTGGCAATTGGCTTTCTGTTCAAAGTATTAAGCTTAATTTGTGAGAAATGTTACAGTATTTCGTATTTCTTGTAGCCAGCTAGATTTTTAAATTTCACCTTTTTATCCAAAGCCCCTTTGTGAAAAAGATATTGATTGGTGTCCTTTCCAGTCTGCGGTGTTGCTTAACTGGGCTCTTTGTTTTTTGAGCGCCTGCCATGCAAAACTGATACATAAATAGTAAATATGTTGTGGATGAATTCGATTGTGCTACCTTATGTAATAGATGAATGGATACACTGGAGTTGTCGTGAGGTGCAAAATTGTTTGAAAAGCTGGATTCTAAAACTAATAAAAACATATCATATTTTCAAAAAAAAATTGTTTCTCTACAATTGGCAAAAAAGAGGTATTCGTGTGAAATATGTTCAAAAAGAAATTGTTTTAAATATTTGCCATGAATCTCCACAATCATTGATTCACAAGTTATTCCTCTATCTGTCTTGAAATGACAATGTGATATTTTGTCAGAAAATAACAATAGCCTATTTCCATCACTTTTTCTGAATGTTTCAGTAAAGTTTTTTTTAAATCCTTGGAGAACCTTGATATTAAAAGCAACTGACCTACGTCCTAATTTGCTCAAGACCCATAGCTAACTTCGTCAAACTGTCCCATCCTAAAGAAGTTTTAATTGTAAATAGCAATTGACTTGAGCTGTATCAGTTGCAGAGAAACGATTGGCTGAACTTCACATTCCTGAAGCAAGAGAATAAAAGCTTCGTCATCCAATGAATTTGTTCATCAAATTCTTGACAAGTATTAATGCACTCAAAATCAATATTTCAATCAATAATTGGAGAAGTAAAGCTATGCCTAACTTCTTCAAGACCTTTGTTTGGATCAAATATGTGAGCTTATCAGGGGTTGTAAATAACTTAATCATCTTTACATATGCAACTAACAATTTTTTCTCATAAAGTCATTTTCAAACGTCCTTTCCACGTGCTTGTGCCTCAAAGTTCGTTCAAGGGAATGGGTTTCTTCAAGACATTAAAAATCACGAGAATCTGGCCGTGGTGGCCCTTTTTAAACAAACCATCGCAGAATAAAGTTGTAAATTGTTAAAAGTAGCTTGCTTAATCCTTAGGGGGCACCAGGGCAATGCGTTCAGAAATAAGAGCCAGCCTGAGCAACTCAGCATTTCTGTTCTCACTTTCTTCTCCAAGATCACTTGACATACGGGCTACCAAGTCTAACTCATTACATTAACCTAAGAAAAGAAGCTACTGTTTTTTTAAAAGGAACAATGATGATAATGATGAAACAAGTGAAAACATATGTTAGCTGAACTACGCTCATTTGATCCCAGTTTTGTCAGACATTATGTCATTTTGGTTCTTAAATGAGTCCCTTTGAAAGGAACCAGCCCGGCCTTTGAATGATAGTGGGCAATAGCTTTTGAAACGGATGTCCTTCAGTTAGAAGAGTCCATTAGGTTGAAACTGGTCCCAAAACAAACTTCACAGAGCAAAAACACCACCGTGTGGCTCCCTGCCAACTGAAGACGTACATATTGCAATGAATGAACAGATGTGGCGTGGGTAGGGAATAAAAGATCGGTACACCTGTTGTTTTTCTTTGTCTTTTTAGAATGCCACTCGTCTGAGGGAAAATGAGACTAATTCAGATTTTGACAGTCCTTGGTCGAACTGGACCATCGGTGGAAACAATTCGTACTTCCTTCCCCCTCTTTGGCACTTCCATCGTACTTTAGCCAGCAGACCTCGAATTTTTCCCTCTGGTATGCATGAATGTTCTATATTGCGGACATCCTTACAACTACTGGGAGTGTGAAGCCCAGTAGTTCTAGGTGAAAGGTTGATAATTTATTGAACTTTAAATTCATATAAATACTGATCCTTGAAGAGAATTGGCGTCGGTGGATTGATCTGTAACAGACGTACAAAGGGTAGACCATTCAACCATGTACGTATTTACACTCCTACACCTGATTTGTTGAAATGGATGTGAAGTGTAGAGTGTAATCAGAAGGGACGGGCAAAATGTGCAAACTAGCAAAGCCCTTTTTGAGACAAAAAATGTGCAAAATATAAGCCTAAAAGGTGCAGAAAAAGGGGGAAAAAGGCCAAAAAGTGTAACAAAAGGTGAAAATGAGATAAAAAAAAGAAGGAATAATCATTTCTATTTTTCAATATACTACGCATTTGAAAAGCGCCTTCTTTAAAAACCGAATTTAGCCTCAATTTTGAACCAAATTGACGAAAAATTCTTTGAATTAATAGAATTGGAATGCTTCCCTTTGCTTATTTTGCCCCTTTTCCCAACAGACGATCTGCAACATTGGTCTAGTTTCAACGTTGATCCATAGACCACTGAAAATTATGGACGTATCTTGATGACCAAGACTAGTTATCCGGGCTTGTCATGTTGCAGGTTTGCCCTGTCCATAGCTTTCTTGAAGCTCAAGAAAACGCAATTTTCAACATATGCTTGGCAGCCCTGACATCTTGACTAACAAATCGGACCAAAGTTTCTGTAGAGATCCTAAAGAGAATTGCGGCTAAATTGGCTTTTTGTTATGGCTAGTCTTGGTCGAGGTTCGTCCATAATTTTCAGTGGTTTCTGGTTGATCTAACCGAAGAAATGCTGAAATTTTTCTTCCTCAAAAAATGAAGATAGTTGTTAGCATGGAGTAGGTAAGGAAACCAGCCATGTTGCATTTTTTGGGCTGTTTTAGTATTTCAGCGCCCTCCTTAGCTTGTCTCTTTGGACATGAAACTGGCTTTTTTTCATATTGTGTGTTCCCTTGTTTCTCAACCAAAAAGTGAAGTACTATTGTTGGCCTGCACGATTTAATAATTGATTTCAATTGTTCCAAATTCAGCTTTTCATACCTACATCTTGGTGGCAGCCATTGATTTCAAACTTGAAACCACTTCTAAAGCCAAGAAACTTATGATCTCCACTTAAACAACAGCAATAAAGCGCAAAGTAAAAGTAAGAAGATGCAAACAAAGATGAAAAGTGCAAATGTGTAAAATTTTGGTTTTAAGTGACAATAATTCTTATTGCACAATTTGCCCTCCCTCCCTAGTAATCAGATGAGTTGGTTTTGAACATTTTACTTACCGAAGGAAGCCATCTTTAATCTTAACCCAGTAGCAGTATGAAATCTTGGCGAACAAAATCTTTCATTATTGGACACGCGTCCCCGTCCATCGGGTACATTCAAATTGACTTGCAAATCTGACGCACCAAGAATTCGGATTTGAAATTGCGTTTCGTTTGTCAGACCATGGGACAGGATATGTTTAAGCAAAAGCAGCCATTTTCTGACTATCCCTTGAATAACAGATTACTTAAGGTTATAGCTAGCTAGGCTTGTGCGCTTGCCACTTAGTGGCCCAATCGGATCATTTCCGTGTTCCAGAATTGAGCGCTGGACACGTCTTAGAAATAGATGGTGTGGACTTCAACGTCAGGGAAAATGCGTCGAAACACGCCACTTCCACCTACGAATTGGTTCAAACTCGACAAGCCAGTGTTCTTCGCCGTGGAGAGCCCTTCACAGTCAACCTGGTCTGCCAGAAACGGAATTACGATCCCAATCGGGATAGCATCAAATTCACATTTGAATTTGGTAGCCACCCAAGTACTCCTAAAGGAACCAAAGGGGTCTTTCAATTGGAACACGCCGACGACACAACTTCTGGAGGCGAGATGTCTGGTTGGCGAGCCAGATTCATTCGCAAATCCGGTCCAAACGTGGAGGTGAGGATTTTCACGCCCGCAGACTTGCCTGTGGGGCTTTGGCGGCTCTACATCGACACATGGTATGAGAACCGATGGAGCCAGAAACTCAGACACACTCACTCGGACCCCATCTACATGCTATTCAACCCCTTTCACGCCAGTACGCATAATACCTGATATGAACTTGACCAATCCACCCAAGGACTCTTTTTTTTTCTTTTTTTTTTTGATTGTCCTGCCTTCCAGACGACTCCGTGTATTTGCCAAAGGCGGCCGAGAGGGAAGAATTCGTCTTGAACGAAGTGGGCAAGATTTACGGTGGCAGCCATAACCGTGTCAAAGGCCGTCCGTGGATCTTTGGTCAATTTCGGGACTCGGTTTTGCCAGCGGTGTGCCACATCTTGGAAACGAAGGCCAAAATCAAGGATGCAGATCGAGCCGATCCCGTGCAAGTGACGCGAGCCATTTCTGCCGTAGTGAGTTTTTTCATTTTTCATTACGTACACCATAACTTATGAGAAAGGAATATGATTTTACCCCGAAACTCATTTTGCTTCGCTGTCATCCAGGTCAACGCTTTAGATGAAGATGGGCTATTAATGGGACGATGGGACGGGAACTATGGGGATGGAACCAAACCTTTCGAGTGGACGGGCAGTGTGGCCATCCTAGAAGAGTTCATGAGGACCCAGGCGTCCGTGAAATACGGCCAATGCTGGGTGTTTGCCGGCGTAGTCACAACAAGTAAGACGCTCCTCATTTATGACATCGAATACGGGCAATATATTGAGCAATCCTTTTCTGTTGCAACTCGATTCATAAATGAAAGGAAGGGGTTGGCGAACCCAATTTCAGTATTCTCAATTCCAAATAGAGATTCAGTGCGGTCGACGACCTCGCCGATTCAAGTTGGACACAAACCCATGGACTCGTCTCTTGTGAATGTAGAGCATGGAGCTACTGTTGAACGTGGCATCACAGGTCTTGCACTTCATGACGCGTTTGATGCCTTCGTGCACGGATTTGATATGGCGATTGAGGGTGAGATTACGCGAGAAGCGCTTCGGACACTGATCACAATGGAAGAATAGATTCGTGCCGCTATTATCTTGCGTCAGACCTTCGGCCCGCATGTGAGCTTTCTGGTGGTCCTCCATGACCTTTTTCAAATTAGTCCCATAGTCGCACTTTTCACAAATGTACTTTTCCACGCCCTCATGGGACATGAGATGGCACTGAAGCAAATATTGAGTGGAGTAGTTCTTGCCGCACTTGTCGCACTGGAACGATATGTTTTCGCGTTTCTTGGCTTGCGTCCGTTTTACGCAATGTCGGAAATGCTCATTGAAGTGGTCTGGATTGTCCTTGAGCGAGATCTCTTCGAAGCACTTGGGACAATGGACCACAGGATTGTCCCCGTGGAAGTGACGAATGTGAGCGGAAAAGTCTTTGGCATAATGGCACATCTCGTCACAGTCTTGGCACTCGAACACCCACCATGAGTGGGTGGTTTTCATGTGCGTGCCCCAATCCGAATCGTACTTGAACACCTTCTTGCAGTCCGGACAAATGTGTTGCTCTTTGGAGTACTTGATTTTCCCGTCCTCTTGCTCCGTGCGCACCAGGTCATCCACGGGCGGAGCCAAGAAGGGCGTGGGCTTGTCGTGCGCGTTGTAGTTGTGCATCACCAAGTGATAGTAGGTGAGCAGGTGCTCATCGCACGCCTCACAGAAGAAATCGCCCAATTCGTGATAGAAGGCCTTATGACGAAAGACCAAGACATGGCTGTTAAAATAGAGGCTACAAATGGAACATTTATGGCCACGGGCCATTTGCTCAATCTCTTCCGGGTTTTGGAGGTGATCCTGGAAACTGATCGGTGCGTCACGATGGGCGGACACAATGTGCTCTGCTAGCTCGGAAAAGCTGTAGTAGTAACTATCGCAATGCTTGCACGAGAGCCGTCGCTCGTCTCGCCTCAATCGGGCTCGATGATTTCGATATCCGTTACCACTGCTAAAGTACTTATGGCAGTGATTACACGTGCGGCCTTTACGAGGACGCCGCTGAACGGCATCTTCACGGTCCAAGGCAATATTATTCTCAGTGCGACCTGAAGAGTTGGGATCGATTTTGAATTTCTTCAGCCTCCGCCGTGGCCTGGGTTTACCAGCACCAGCAGGCAAATCGGCTTCTTCCTCCGCCTCCTCTTCTTCTTCTTCTTCTTCTTCTTCGGTTTCTTCGTGATGGTCTTCAGAAGAGTAAGTCAACTCCATGTCCAGGGCGTCCTCGTCGTCCGGCTCAGTCCAGTGGACCAAGCTCGGTTTGAGTCGGACTTTCCGCTGGGGCGATGCTCGGCGACCACTCACCCGGTCTGATCCGGAATGACCCGGTGGATTGGGTGGTTCAGGCTGATCCCCCACTAGACCATGGGCCTCTCGCTTGAAAGGCTGACCGGGGGGCCACGGCGTTGACAGGTAATCATTCACATTGAGAGCGGGTGGCTCGAGGCTTTCGACCTTGATGGCCCGTGCGCATTGAGCGCACAATAGGGGCGTGGCCGCCGGGGGCCCAGCGTCGGCTGGGTTCAGTTTGAAGACGACTTGACAATTGAGACTGGTTTTTCGGGGATAGGGATGCCAATGAGACTCTTGGAGTGACTGGGTTTCGTTCTTGACCTGGGCATCGAATCCGCGACAAATGGCCACATCCTGGAAGAGATCTTGGGCCAAAGCTCGAAGGGCGGCCGGGTCATGGGCGCTCACTTGGCCCTGGCCAATGGTCCGCCCAAAGACCTTGTGATAATATCGGCCCGTGGCCACTTCCAGGTACAGGCTTTGGCCGCAATGCGGTTCGTCTTCCGTGAAAAAGTCAAAGTGAGTCTTGTGCAGGATGGCCCAGTTCTCAATGGTCACGCCTACCAAGTGGATGTCGGCCAGGAAGGCATCCCAAGTGAGGCCCGCCCAACTGGCGGGGCCTACCGTGCCCATGGTGAGTGTTCAACTGAAATGAGGGAGGGCGGGGAGGGCGGGGAAGGCGAGGAAGACGCGTTAGGAGGAGTAGGCTGTGCCAGGCACGGTAATCACACCATGAATAACCAAGGCCATGAGTCAGCCACCCCCGGGTTACTGGTCAATGGTCGGTCAGCATGAGAGGGAAACCAATCAGGTGAGTGGTTTAGCCTCGTTGAGCCCGTCTTTGAACCATCCAATCATCCATCCATCCATGCGATGATGTTCCCTTGGTTCACGCCCAGTGCTATTTTCTGACCTGTGCTCGCTCGATCTTCGCTCTCCTGTCGATGCTCTTCTCAATAATGAGCGCTCGGGCTTGGTTTTCTGGCCCTAGACGTGAGACCTGTTCTCCGATCCGTTGGTGGAGCCCTTCTCCCTGGAAAACATGGCATATTGTATCGGTGTGTTTGTGTTGTTGTTGATAAGTCAAACGGACTTTCCAAGTCCGATGGTGGTACTTTAGTTGCGTGATTATCAATTTAGAGCATTGCGTTATGGAATCATGACTGCCAGCCATCCTTATCTTAACACCAAGATTCATCCAAAGACGATGATCACGGACTTCAGTGTCCTTGCCTTGCCTTTCAGGCGTCTCGTTTTGGATTAGAGAGGAATGGATAGAGCAGGGCTCTGGGTCTAGAAGAGTACAAAAGTGAGATCAGCGCATCATAGCAATTCAATTCTAATTCCTTTCCCAAAAAATTAGTTTACCTGGGCCCCAGATCCAAACCAAACGCATTTGTATAAAATTATCTGATTCTACGTGTCATATACGGCTTATGTTACCCTTCAGCCACCCTTTAATGTACTTCCAATGTTTCACATGCCAATTGCTGAGCCACTTTCTATATTTCTTTTTGAAAATACCTAGTTTGAGTCTGGTATTGCTGTGAAGCACAAGAATGTGTTTGGTTTGGATCTGGGATTCATGTAAACTCAACGTTTGGTGCTCTGACCTCACTGCTGCACTCTTTTAATACAGGACTCTAGGATTGATTGCAAAGAGCATGAAACTATGTAAGACCAGTTTTTAAATGAGTGAAACAGGCCAAGCTGGAATTTCTCTGAAATATTTGCAAAATGTGACAAGCACCGCCCACTAACTTTGTCAATTAACTTGAATGAAGTTTTACTCACTTCACAAACTTAGAATAGTCTTATAGCTTATCAAAAATCATTGACCATTGCTACATGAGGAAACATATCTATAGATTCTTGCCTTTTGGAAGGAGGTTAAAAAGGGCTTTTCCATAAGTCCACAGGGCTTTATTGAATCTTGTTGTGTAAACACACATGTATGAAAATATAACAAGTCATCGTGGCTGGTTTGGCGTGGTCTTGTTGTATTGAAAGTAACAAAAGTGGGGCCTCATGAAAATTGTCAGGGTGTGCATCAAAACCATCCATCCAACGTAATGCCACGTTTTTGTACTCATGCCACTAAAGTACCAAAATCGGACTCAGAAAGTCCGTTTGAGTTGATAAGGCAAATATTATGCTTGAGCATTTGGTTCAGCTGTGCACTCAGCTCAGTGTGGCCCAACATTGTTCAGTCAAGCCCACTAGAAAAGGGGCTGAATCGGCCTGTAATTCCCATTAAGAATTTTGTTCCGCTAGAATGACATTTCTCAACGGAACTACTCGTTTCTGAAAGAAACGCGTCGAAACCCGTATCTAAAGCCTGGTTATTGGATATACATCTTTTCAAGGTTATTAGTAGAAGATGATGAAGTGAGATAGGATGAGAAAAATTACAGGCCCCCACTAGACATCTTTTTTCGAAAATCTGCCAGCACCGGAAAACCGAAAAATTGTTCGATCTATTCCATCCTATTCAATGGGCTCAAGCACTCCTTAAGATCCATAATGAGTAAATGTCGCACTAAAGGTTGGGATTTAACATTAGTAAAAGGATTAAAACAAAGAAAGACAGAAATTTTAACATCAATGTATATACGGTTTTGCTATCCAAGACAAGCCCTTTGGGTATTTCAATGCCCAAGCTTAGTATGCTGGAAAAGAACTTCGAATATATATGCTTTCGAGTTGATGATATACTATATCATAGCTGATGAAGTCGCATTCAATAAGAAACATCAAATGATGAATTAAATTTGAAGAAGCAGGATAATAAACTGCAAAAATAAGTTCATAAGAAGATGATGAACCTTTTAACATCTAACCAAAATGATCAAGCCAGTGTGTTCTGCCTTGTGCCATCCAAAAAATACCGAATAGTTAGGGCTGGGAAGGAATTATGTGATTGTTCATTTTTATGAAAAATGAGGTTTGAGAGCATGTAAACAAAATGCAAAAAGTTTTTAGTCCTTCAGTTTTTACATACTGAGAAATTTCTCATTAATCTAACATGCAAGACCATAAATGGGCATTTGCTTAATTGTTTCAAGGGCTGTCTTCATAAAATCAGAAATAAGTTTTGTTCTTAAAAAATTCATATTCATTGGGATTTGCAAGGAGCTCTTACCTCCTTGTTGCATTTGTCCC
>NC_081449.1:37598-79505 GCF_007210705.1 Tigriopus californicus
CTTTAATGTCTCAAGGGCTTTCTTGATAAAATCATAAGTAAGTTTTGTTCTTGGAAAATTCATATTCATTGGGATTTGCAAGGAGCTCTTACCTCCTTGTTGCATTTGTCCCAAACAAAGATTATTAAGCCTAATTGTCCTTTACATCCACTGATATGTCTTACTAAATACAAGAGGGTAAATCTTTCAGGCCAGGTGACAGGTCCTAGGAGCAATTTAATAATCGAAAATTGAATAACTTCAATTTTATCACTGCTGTCCCAAAAGTTTAATTGCAGAACTTACCTTACACTCAGTGCTTCACAAGTATTGGCGGCATGTTAGCCCTAATTTATATATCATTGAACAAACTCAGACTTCAAAGTTCTCAGAAAATCTGCTTCAATAATTTAATTGAAAGATAGTTTTTGTCTCATTGATAAAGTGCATTTGGATGGTCAAGGCATTTAAGGTCCCATTCTTGATGATTCTGGTTTTCAACATTGTTCTTAAAAAATTCATATTCATTGGGATTTGCAAGGAGCTCTTACCTCCTTGTTGCATTTGTCCCAAACAAAGATTATTAAGCCTAATTGTCCTTTACATCCACTGATATGTCTTACTAAATACAAGAGGGTAAATCTTTCAGGCCAGGTGACAGGTCCTAGGAGCAATTTAATAATCGAAAATTGAATAACTTCAATTTTATCACTGCTGTCCCAAAAGTTTAATTGCAGAACTTACCTTACACTCAGTGCTTCACAAGTATTGGCGGCATGTTAGCCCTAATTTATATATCATTGAACAAACTCAGACTTCAAAGTTCTCAGAAAATCTGCTTCAATAATTTAATTGAAAGATAGTTTTTGTCTCATTGATAAAGTGCATTTGGATGGTCAAGGCATTTGAGGTCCCATTCTTGATGATTCTGGTTTTCAACATTCACTTTTGGGATACAACAGTGAGTTGTAAGAAGTTACTTGCGGACAAGAATGTGAGTGTATCCTTCAGAACATGTCATAGAGAAGAAAGATGGTTTACTTCGGAAAACCTGTTAGGGTAGGGAAAGGCAACAAAATTAACTTCTGATAAATAGCTATTAGGGGATTTCTTCAGATATTTTGGGGTGATTTTGCTACAACCCAAGACTCAGCTTCATCATCATATTTTGGGAAGTTTCAAATTTTTTGGATTATGACAATTTTTGCATAATTTCCAACAAATATAACTAATTTTGAAGGAATTCCAAACACTTTTCGTTTTTTTGCTTTGGGTTTACATAACTTTTTTTTATTGTCCATGCACTGATGAACAGAAATTTTAGTCAAAACCAAGAGAAATGGACATATTTCATACACTTAATTAGGACTAAATAAGGGTTCAAACCATCAAGTCCCACAAATGTCATTGATTGGTCACTTTTTCTTACCTCATGATTGTGGCTCTTGAGTTCTAATAATTTCCCAAGGGACACAATATCAGGATAATTTGACTGAACACCATGTGAAAATGTTAGTATAGTTTAATAGCCATTTTTCTATCATTTGCAATTTGTTTCATGGCCAGTTGTAGAGAGAAGTCCATATTGGGCCACAGTGTCACATCACCACTACTGAATAAATGACTGAGCTTTTCTGGTGAAAGCTAAGGGAACTCAATCTTGTAGAAAACACTTCAAGAACAGTTGCAAAGACTCAATCTTAGATAACCATGTCTAGGGTACCCTAGACACAAGACAGTCAACCATGATGTTAGTCTGGACACACAATTTTCCCAAATTATGCACGGTAAAGAAATTTAGTTCAAGTGAACTCTTTTGCAGTTATGGCCACTTCTTGATTCGAGCACAATCAGTGTTCAAACGGATTTCATACTCAAAGCCAACTTGACTTTTAACACTATTTTTTAACAATAAATGGACGTGAGTTGATTATGAAAACTAATTGAAAGTATTTTCACTCTAATATACTTCAAAATGCTTGACATTTTGTAATCACCTTACTATGAAATGTATGCATTGTTTCTAATTGTCAGCCACCTAATTTGAAAAGAGAAGCCCTGAATGAGCACTCTCAAGGCAAGTAGGCCCAATAGAATATTTCAGCCCATTTCATCTCTTAGTGCCAAACTATTAGCCCAGCCGATCTGCCAAAGACCAACGCAGAGTGAGACATGATGCAGGCTGAAGTGGCGTTACTACTTTATCCTTTCTCCCTTAGGGGTTACCCAAAACTTGAATCTGTGGCCGAGCGGAGTCCATCCCTTTTTTAGATGTTCATGCATAATCTAACTAAAATTAAGAGCTGTGGCTGCCCCGACAAGTTTGGGCCGAAAAGACTTATTACATTTATTAGCAATACCATGGTCTCTATCATGGTTATTATGAATTAGAATCAAAACAGAGACACCAAGACGTACATTCCTTTCAAAATATTCTTACTTGATTACTTGGCAATTTTTTTTTTTTACACGTACCATCATCTCGTTAAATTGACAGAGCTTTTTGCTGGGTTGAGCTAGGTTGAGCCACGGACTTCTAGAGATATGGACTGCAAGCGGAAGCAAAAATATCCTATATCCTAAACCACTCACCTTATTCCAAATAAGCACTTCATACGACCACAAGATCTTGTTGAATAGATGAACTCAGCCAAGTTTGAGCTTAAACCTATGCTTAGGGAACTCAGGAGATATGTCCAAAGTTATGTTGTAAACACTACATAAAATTTGAATTTTAGGCCTGCTCTTGGTCAACTACATAAGCTTTTGACAACATAACTTTGAAACGATCGACTTTGCATGTAAATGATATAAAATTGACCTACCGTAAATTGAAGAGATCTACGTTTCTTATTTTATTACTTTGATTCAAAAATTGGCTCGGAGTAGCTATGACCAAGAGCAGGCCGATTTTCCGGGAAGCTCGTTCGCAGTCCATATTTTTAAAAGTCCGTAGTTGAGCAGAGCTTTGCCCACTCAGACAGTACGTGAGGAGGAGAATCCGTTACGCTGACTTAATGACTTCATACTTGAAATGCAGAGATTGGACTTGCGAGTAAGTAATTAAAAATATTTTGAATGAGATGTATGCCTTGGTGTCTCTACATTGATTCTAAATCATGATAACAGTGAAAGAGACCATGGTATTGCTAATAAATGTAAGAAACTCGTTTTGGCCCAAACTTGTCCCAGCAGCCGCGCCTAAGTCAAACAGCCAATGTCGCTTTTTTTTACTGCCGGCGGTAAGAAAAGAATGTAAACCTATAAACCTCCAAATTCATTCTTCATTGTAAACAAGAAAATTTTCGTCAAAGATGAAATGATCCTCCATATCTAAGTCAACTAGAAATGGGTAGAACTACAGAACTATGGCACCAGGTTTCGTAACGGTCTGAAACCAACGTGTGGTTGAGGCAGAGAAGGACTAAAATTATTGGGGTCAGCAATCTTAACTTTACGTTTGAAAGCCAGCAATAGTATATGAATGACAAAATGACGTGCTCGTTCAAGCAGCAAGGACTTTACGGTCGCAGTGTAGCACCCAACACACTTCCTTCTACTTCGATGAGTTTTTCGAAAAAACGAAAAAGGATCCTTTTTCGCTTCGTTTTAACGGTTTTGTATTTTTCGAAAAAAAATTATAAAAATAGTTCACGCTAAATCCAGGCATTTAAAATAAAAAGAAAACTGTAGATACTCAAAAGGAAACTGACTCAAGACGAAAATTTTGCTCCGTTTTTAAGTCTCACTGAAACAAATTAGTCAGTACTGGGCTCACATTCAGCCTGTCTAAATCGGATATTTTATTGTCCAACGCCAAGGGCTACCTTCCCGCCCAATCCCAGCATCTGGTCATATTGACTGGACTACAGTAACTTTTCATCCAGGTCCTGCTTTTAATTCTCCAACGCCCCCACAGTGACCGCAGATGGCCAGTTACGCCAAATTGGGCCCAAGGCCTATCTTAGTACAAAATAAATCAAGCCTCTAATGAATTATTTCGATCACCAAATAACATTTTTCGACCTTTGGTGTCAGTTCATCTGTGGCTAGAAATAATCGTTATGCATTTTCTCTGGATCGAGTTTGTCGATCCCTAGGGATCCCCTGCCGTCCGGTTACCAACTACATCTCGGCTCATGACACCAACCGGAGTCTGAGTGTGGACAAGTTCTACAATGAGGCGGGCGAGGAGGTCACGGAGCACTCGCTCCACGATCGAGGGGCACCCCCCGACTCCATCTGGAACTTTCACGTCTGGAATGAAGTCTGGCTGCAACGGCCGGACCTGGTGGCTGACTACAGCGGCTGGCAAGTCATTGACAGCACGCCCCAAGAACCATCGGAGGGTAAGGGCCATCCACCTAAGCATGACTCATCAATAGGGGTCTGAAAGACACGACAAGATTTAGATTAAGTTTTCAACCATTTCTGGGGCGATTGATCTTCTTGCGATTTTTTTGCCAAAAGTAATCTAAAATCGACGATGGTGAGGAAATTTGAAGATTTTTTCTAAATGTTTAGGAGAAACTCAGGAGAAATACTTGCCCCTTCATTGTTCAATGTGCTCCCCTCAAAATTTCCTAGAGAGTATGTGGGAGTTGATCCAGAAGCCTCCTATAAGTCAGACTTGGACAAGTTTTTGACTAAAATTCCGGATCAACCTTCTTTTCAAGGGTTGGGCAAATTGCCAACTCCAATTAGTTAGTGGACCAGAGATTATATGAANCACCTAAGCATGACTCATCAATAGGGGTCTGAAAGACACGACAAGATTTAGATTAAGTTTTCAACCATTTCTGGGGCGATTGACCTTTCTTGCGATTTTTTTTGCCAAAAGTAATCTAAAATCGACGATGGTGAGGAAATTTGAAGATTTTTTTCTAAATGTTTAGGAGAAACTCAAGAGAAATAAAGTTACGTAAGATTAATACGTTTTTCGTCTTGAATTGCTGGGCATTCGATTCCCAGTAGTTATAGTTATTTATTTATACAATAGCGAGGGGGCCTTCTTTGCGTGGAGCTTATGAAAGTGAGGCTTGAAGAAAGTCGACATGGTTAAGACACCTTGAATGTGTTCGCAAATTCATGCCGTCAAGTTTGAAGAAAAGAGCGAGGGCTTGCCCGAGCTTCTCTTAACATGAGAGGGCATGATGAAATGGCGAACGCGTTTTAGGCAAGCCAGGCATGTTATGTTTGTTATGGCTTACAATTTGCCAGATGTCACTTCAAACACGTACATGGGCAAAACAAGGGATGTTCATGGTAGCGTCCATTCAAAGGTGCTTAATAAAAATTATTTATTAAGCATCCTTAGGTGCGTCTACACAAGATATTTTCCGTCAAACAGCATGCCAACTAAATTTGGAAACATCTACTCGTAGTTTATGACAAACAATTCTTCTCAGGACTGTCTACAGGGGAAACCGCCCAATCATAAGAGTTTGCCACATGGTTATTTTGATTTACATTTCGGACCAAAGGAATCTGCCAGCAATCATACCATTAGCTACCTTTTGTGCTTTGAATCTATTTAAAATTTCAGATTTTGAACAATAAATAAAGGTTAGGTAGAAGGCCTGCTGGGGTACCGTATTGGTAGAGCATCCGCTTTCCAATTTGCGAATCCTGGTTCGATCCCAGGCGAGCCGAGTCCAAGCTTCTTTGCGGTGTTTAAATTACAGCAAAAGTTGCTGCCTTAATAGCTGAAATGTGCGAACCTGCGATCATTCCCGAGGGTGAGGTAAATAATTAATGTTGCACGTTTGGTTGCGACAACGGAGCGGGAATATCCCTTAATTGGGACACCCATCATCAGAAGCAAGCCGAGCAAGAGAGCTGTCTTCTGACTCCGAACAAACAAACAAACAAAGGTTAGTTAGAATAATAAAAAATTGACAAACTGAGGGGTAAAAAAACAAACCAAGCATCATTTACATTACCAATCCCTTCAGATGTTAGCTAATATTGATTTTTAGTTGAATGCATGTTTTACTTTTCTATGAATTACACCCTTAGCCACTGGATTGTTCACTTTTGTAAATAATAACTTTTAACTACGTTTTGAAAAGGCAATCTACTTTCAATTCATAGCAAATATGAATAAATGGGTAGCAATTTTTCTTTAATGTCACTTACTATTCTTCAGCCGAGCCCACTGGGCAGCGGAAGCAACCTGAAAATGAAGCACCCTCGTTGGTTTTAGGTGTTAAAACTAATTAACTTTTTGACATCCAAACTTGAATAAACTGCATGCAAAGAACGCCACTGCTTCTGAATACACAACTTTCTTTTGCAAGAACCGGTTCTCAAGGTATGATTTTCCCTCACAACCACTAATAGCTAAATCTGATGTGAGAGAATGTCTATTTTCGATTGGAAACTTAGATTCCGGCCACTCGTGAACACAACACCTCATAAGAGTGCACGGGTTAACTGGTACAGTATCAAAAAGTGACTGAAGACGGAATTTGAAAATTTCTTTTTATAAACTTTAGTTTAAGTTTTTTTGTGCATGTGTTCCTTAGATTGAAATGGATTTTACAAACCATAAATTTGTTATCATTTGTCCTTTACTGTAATTTCTGGATGCTTCAAGCTGAGAATCTGAACTTAGAATCAGTTTGGTATGTTGGGTCTGCTTTGTAATTTAAATTTTCGTTAACCTGAAGGCAAGATGATATTTCTCAAACAAAGCAGTTATAAGTTTGCGAAGAACAATAATAAAGCTGTAAAACCACCAAAACGTTAAGATAGTCAAACGCATTGAAACTCTTTTCCTCTTTTCAAACTTGTGTTTACAAAAAATGAGTTACCAGAACGTGAAAACAAGTTATTTTGACGGAAATCACTATTTCTTTTGCCATCCCTGCTCATCACCTACTATATGCATGAATTACCAGGTGCTGGCTCAAGGCTGGCCTGACTCAAGCTAAAACATTGTTGTCTTCTAGCCACTTATCGCTGCGGTCCAGCTCCGGTCGAGGCCGTCCGTCGAGGTCAGGTGGGACTCAGCTATGACGTGACCTTCGTCTTTGCTGAGGTCAATGCCGACCTGTTTGTCTATGTCCCTGACCCGAAATCCGTGTGGGGATATCGACTCTCGGAAACCAGCACTGATCAGTAAGTCAGTACAAATAAGCTTAGCCTCGTCTAGGTGAGGATAAACAAACGGAGAACAAAAGAATACGTCCTAGGATGCCAGGCTTTATGAAGTTCTCTGAACAGCTTGTTGTTCAAGCATCGTGGCACAATGAATATGCATAAGAATTAATCCATGAGATTTTTGCTGTTTTCTTGATTGGCTATCAAATGTTTTGCTAGCATCAATTTCCATCATATTGTACTTAAAAAATGTGTTGTTGTTTTTTTAATCAAGGGTGAATGATTTCACGCTAATATTTTTTTTGTTACTTACTCTCATCCCAACTCAAGAATAAATATATCAGAATAGAACCTCATCATCAGGCCTGTCCAAATAATGCAATTAGAATTGACGAAAACAGGTAATTTAAAATGCAACCTGTTGGGGCGACATCCCTGGAGTTTGGATTTGCCGCCAAAACGATTACGATGTTGACTTTATTCTCCTCCTGTCCAGTTGTTTTTCCTTTTCCGGTCTCATGTTTATGTTTTATGTTCAAGAATGCCCCCACCTTACCACGTGCGTGACACTCGTCTGGGTTGATATAATATATGTTTCTTAATCTAAGACATCTTGTTGACAGTGAACTATTTGATAATTGAGTTCCTGCAGTTACACAACCAAATATAACAGAATCACAAGCAAGATGGGCGATGAGCAAAAAAATCAAAGTATGCAAAAGGATATGACATTGGGGTAAACAAGTTTTCTCATTTAAGCACTTTACTCCACCAAGTGATTATAGCAGGCTTAGAGGTTCGAAAAAGCCTCATCAAGTTTCTAGAGAATTACCCAATGTAACACAATGAGGGGCGCAAGGCCACTCAAGGTGTATTGAGTAGAGATGTTTGCATCGTACTGGTTTTGTATTTCACATGCAACGGTATTTATACGGGAGGGGAGCTAACGCAGTAGCTCGAATTAGCATCTCGCTCCACCAAACATTTTTTTAAAATTTTCAAGCTTTGAAAACTATAAGGAATAACTTTAATTTTAATGCTTTGTGACTTGTATTTCATTTTCAAATGCTGACGAAACATTATCTTGAATGATTAAATGAATAGCTTACAAAAAGTAAAATAATCAAGTACTTAAGGAATACTTTTTTTCAAACAACTAAAATGGGCATTCTTGTTTTTGCAAGAAGTACCTCGAAAGTTTTTTTTTTTTTCTTAAATCTACTTTTGAATTCAAAATGGCAAAAAATGCAAAATGATGCAAAAGCGCAAAAATGCCAAAAAAGATCGGGCTAAGTTAAACGTCCTTTTGCATGTTTTAGACAGGCCTGTAAATCATATTTGTGCCGAAAAATGACGGATAAAAGTTTCCATGGTCAGCAAATATAAAGAAAATGCTTAGTCAACGTCAAAGGATGGACATTCGTAAAAAAAAGTCTAGTAATCTAACACTTTGAAATCCTTGTAGATTATTAACTGCCTGATTAGTTTTCTCGCCTCGCACCCAGTGTAGGCCAGTTGATCATCACCAAATCCTTGGGCTACTTGAGCGAGACCAACGATGATGACTACGACACCCGCACTGAGGCTTACAAGTATCGAGAGGGCTCGATGTCAGAGCGATTGTCGGTGATGGGAGCGGTACGATCAGTGGGCGGGAACGCTCTCCATCACCGATATCCGGGACCCGCCCATCAGGACGTTTTCTTGCAAATGATCGATTTGGACCAAGGGGTGTATGGCGAGCCTTACAAGGCCAGTCTATTTCTTCATGTGAGTAGAGCAAGTTTGAAATCGAATGTTAACCCGTCGAAATTTATCTAATTCAGGACAACGATACTGCAAATTAATTTAATATATAACTGCGAAATCGCCCTATTCTTGTTGTGTTTTGAGCGGCATTTACAAAGTTACATTTACATAATCCCCAGCTCGATGAAACTTGGATGCAAGAAACTTCCTATTTTATTGAACAGTTGCTAATGTGAAAGTAATGCGAGTTGTGTGAGCATCTGATTCGATTACCTTTCTTATAATGGGGTTCAAAGGGCTTATTAGCTCCCCTCGAAATCCGGAAATCTCTGACTTCTGTTCTGCCAAATTTGAATTTAAGAAATTGAGTGAAGAAAAGTTTCAAGATACAAATCTTGTCGGTAGTCAATGATCTTGCGAATGTGCAAGTCATGAGGGAGGGAAAGAAGGGGAAAAATATGTTTTGTAACTCCAGTACACAGGGTTCAGTATCTATTATTTTAAATATAGTTCAAATCCATTTGCCATTTGTAGAACCAATCGAGTAAGGAGAGGACGATTCGTGTGGTCATGTCCACGAGCTCGGTCTTCTACACTGGACGCAAAGCCCATCTGGTCAAGAAAGGCGTGGGCGAATTCGCGCTCAAGGCTTTTGAAAGAGAGACGCTCTCCATGGAAGTCTTACCCGAGGATTATATGCCCAAAACCGTTGAGTATTGCATGTTTAGCAATCGGTTCTTGGTTACGGTGGCCGAAACCGAACAGACTTGGACGGGCGAGGACGACTTCCTTTTGGCCAAACCCAGTTTGAAAGTGAGCGCCCGACCCGAATTACCACGAGCTCATCGATCATGCCACATTTTGGTCCGACTCACCAATCCCTTGTCGGACAGTGCCTTGACCGAGTGCGAGTTCAGCATTGAGGCTCCGGGCATGGTGGAATCGCTCAAGAAGCGTTTCAAGTGAGTACCCACGTAAAGCTATTCCTGAGGCTAAAATTTGAAGGTGAGAATGTTTTCAAATATGGCAGAGATATCTCACCTGGCGAGACAGCGGAAGTGTCCTTGACCGTGACGCCGTGGCGCTCCGGGTCGACAACTATTGTGGCCGCCTTTAATTCTTTGGAGCTCTTCAATCTGACCGGCAGCAAAAAGGTCACGGTGGTATAGATACGGCCGGCCATCTCCGGATCGCGAAATAATGGAATAAAATATGTTTCAATAAAAACCTAAATCTAGCTGACCGGATCTAGGAGTGCCCAGAAGCTATTCCATATTGGCCATCATTTTATATAAATATATTGCAGTTCTGTCATAGTTTAGACCAAGCTGGAAGCGGCGTCTCATAACTCCAATCATGGCCTGAGTACTTGAGAGCATGCAAGAACATGACTAGCTCGTCGGCAGTAGGATCTTTATACTTGACCAGACACTCGGCACAATTGGGAACCGGCTTCAAACGGGGATCCGTTTCAGAAGAACTACTATTCGGGGGTGTTTCCATGACCTTCATCGATTTGGGTGCGGCGTCCTCCGGCGACGCGGAAGCCAACCATCTTTCCGAGTTGTGAGCGTCGATTAGATCTTGAATAAGCTGGTCTTGGGATTTCCCAAACACGCCGCCTTTACCTCGATCGGGTCCAAAGGCTTCATGGTTGTACAACGGGTCATTGGTAATTGGGAACCCTAGGAATTGGAGGTGGACCCGGATTTGATGCATGCGACCCGTGTGGGGCTTACATCGAACCACCGACTCTTGACCATTGGTCTGCACCAATTCGAATTCCGTCTCACACGCCTTGCCTTGGGGATCCACCCGACAAATGCCGATCTTATGGCTCAGGATCTCGATGGGCTCCCGACACACCACGCGCTCGGCTGGGAACTGGCCTTGAACTCGACACACGTATTCTTTTAGCACGAGACGCCCACGAATCTGTTGCTCCATGGTCCGGGCTATGGCCGGGTTCCGCCCTAGGAGTAACAAACCCGAGGTGAGTCGATCCAATCGGTGAATGGTATTCAGATGCTTGAGCTCAAACTCCTTGGCCAAGATGAAGACCAAGGAGTTGTGTCGGTAACGCCCGCAGGGATGCACGGGTATGGAGGCGGGTTTATTGACCACCACCAGATCCTGATCTTGATGAATGATCTGAACCCGTTGGTCGGTGACGGGCACTTCGTGTCGATGGACCGTGTTGGCCAAGAGATCGTTGTCGCGGAGCACATAATCCGCCGTGGTGGGTTGGCCATTGATGAGAATATCGCCGCTCTCAATGGAGCGCACGTATTCGGGGGGTGTTTTGGCGCGGAATTCCGTGGCAAATACGTCCATGAGCGGGCGCCCCACCCAACGGCGCTTGGCAAAGGTAGCGAAGGTGAAGGCGTACGGGTAAACTCGGCGGAGACCCCCTGCAAAGTAATACGACGTCTCATCATATTTCTCATCGGAGAAACCCGAGCGCCGGGTGTTCCTCCCGGGGGACTCGAGCCCCCCTTGGGCCACCCGAGGCACCCGAGGGTTGAATTTAACGCGTTTGGCGGGTGGGGCCTGGGCCGGACTCAGCTGAACGTGAGGGGAGTGGCTGAGGGGGGCGGAGGGCCGGGCTTGCAGCCGGAGTTGATGTTTCTCGCCTTGGACGTGACTGGTCAGCGCGGGCACGCTCTCAATGAGCGAGGCGCAAGGCAAACAACGGAAAAGGCGCTGGATTTGCGTGTGCGGGTCCTTCTTGCAGAATTTGGGGTGTAACTGGGCCAGCAGATCCGGATACAGATCCTGGGTCTCAATCGGATGTCGACATTTCTTTTGGGCTTGATCTCCGGCGCGTAAGAAGTGACACACCTGAATGATCCCGCTGGCCTCCACCCCCGGGACCGTGGCCACCGTGGCCACCGTGTTCGAGGCCGGAGCGGGCCATGAGGGCGAAGTACCGCCCGACTGGGCGGATCCGTCTTCAGGGCAGGATGGGGGGATGGGCCGCGGCAAGTCCCGATTGAGGGCGTGGCTCATATTGGGTCACCAGGATGGTCGATCCTTTCCCTTCACGTTTTGAGTCCCATTCCCAGATGATCATAACATCAGGCTTCCACCAGGGTTTCAGGTTGACCAAATACGACTCAATCGGACTCTCCGAGTCCGATTTTGGTACTTGAGTGGCGTGATTACAAAAACGTGGCAGTACGTTGGATGGATGTTTTTGATGCACACCCTGACAGTTTTCATGAAGCCCCACCTTTGTTACTTTCAATAAAACAAGACCACGCCAAATCAGCCACAGGCTAAAAGGAACCGAGGGGTCAATAACTTGTTTCATGATTACGGACAGTTATTTGGTTTCAAGCTGAAGATGGCATGTTCAGTTTCATACATGTGTACATGCACAAGAGCCATACAATGAAGCCCTGTGGACTTACGAAAAGGGCCTGGTTCATCTGGTTCCTAAAACAAACGTCTTTAGATAGGTGTGCTCATGTCGTAATGGTCAATGACTTTTGATAAGCTAAAAACTATTCAAAGTTTGTGATGTTAGTAAACCTTCATTCAAATTAATTCACAAAGATAATGAGTGGTGCTTGTCACATTTTACAAACATTTCAGAGAAATTCCAGCTTGGCTTGTTTCACTCATTTCAATACTGGTCTTACATGGTTTCATGCTCTTTGCACTCAATCCTAATGTCCTGTATTAAAAGAGTGCAACAGTGAAGTCAGAGCACCATTGCAGTTAATTTTGAACCTTCATTTATGTTCCAAAACATTGAGTTTACATGGATCCCAGATCCAAACCAAACACATTTTTGTAGTTTTTTATGCTTTAAGAGTTAGTTCTAAAGCTTAAGTTACTCATGAGGCATCCTTAACTGCAATCACAGCAACACCAGATTCAAACTAGATAATTTTAAATAGAAATATTAGAAAGTGGCTCAGCAACTGGCATTTGAAACATTCCAAGTATGTTAAAGGGTGCCTGAAGGGTAGCTAAAGCTGTATATGAAACGTAGAATCAGAGAATATTATGTAAATGTGTTTGGTTTAGATCTAGGGCCCCGGTAAACTCATTGTTTTGGAAAGGAATTAGAATTAAATGACTATGATGCACTGATCTCACTTTTGTACTCTTCTAGACACAGAGCCCTGCTCTTACCATTCCTATCTAATCAAAAACGAGACGCATGTACGGCAAGGGTAAAAAAAGTCCGTCATTGTCTTTGAATGAATCATGGAGTTGAGGATGGCAGTGATGATTCCATAACGCAATGCTCCAAATTGATAGCCACGCAACTAAAGTACCACCATCAGACTTGGAAAGTCGGTTTGAAAATACGAGTGAGCTCATGAGTCATCATCAGGCGCTGATTGGTAAACGTTATTCTCCACCGATTAGTTGGCGGTGGTACTTTTTTAAACTTAATCTAACCTAATCAAACCTAATCTAACCTTACCTAACCTAACCCAACCTAACCTAACACGATATTAATAACCCTTAAAGTCTTTCTCTAAACTTTTAACATTTGGCCACAAATTTATAAATGAACACCGCCAACTAACCGAGATAACGCTCACAGGCGCTGATCAGAGACTGGTCAGACGGAGATCGAAACAAAGAGTTATCGATGCTATTGACGCGACAAAACATGTGATCAGTCTCGGTCCACCCGACTCTCATCCACCTCGATTTGTATACGACTATCATTTATCCATCAGCTAGCCTTCTCGGCTAGCCTTCAATGTCTGGGGAGTTTAACTGGGGATCTGGCTGGGAATTCGTCCCATGGACCGATCAACGTTCAACAAACGGTCAACGTGAGGACCTGTCGCGGCTAGATCTTGAAACTTCGGCAGCCCCCATGCGCTCCATTCAGCTTTGGGGATTAACTCATAACGGGCCCATCCGGAACCAATCGGACCATGGGTTAAGCGATTTCTAGAACCCAGCTTGGCCCATTTCAATTCCAATGCCGGCCACCCTGGTATAATTCTCACCTCCATCCGGGCCTAGCCATGATTTATGGGTCGCACATTGGCCCGGCCTTTCAGACGGGGCCCAGTGGCTGGGGCTGGCAAGGTTGGGCCCTCAGTTACCAGCAGCCTAGGCCTTGGAACAGCTTGGCCATTGTGTCCAAGGCAGGACCATTGCGATATGTTCTATCTTGTTACTTCAATGTTATAACGATACATGTGAAAGCTTACTATTCAAAGTTGTCACTTTGGGCAATAAGTAGTGTCTAGGTGCTGGTGACCTTTTTGTTTGTTTCAATTCAAAATGAACATTGATTGTGATTGGCAAGTATGGCTTCATTTTTTTTCGGAGGAATTCTTGACATTAAGTAAGTAGGTATGAAGAGATCTTGCAAACTATTTTCAAGTTTTTCTACATGCTTCAACAAAAGCGGAATATTTACTCTTTGTTTTTCGGGCTTTAAATGGATTAATCTATCACTCTGACATATTTCCAACAAGAAGATATTTCAAAAACTTATTTCTTTTTATAATAGACTTAGAATTACTAGATGGATGTCTTGGCCTTGGCATTTGCACCAACTTTAGCCCAGCAAGGGTTGTGGATACTGTTGATAAATAATCATGTGGTTGCAACTAGGGCTGTTAATTTACATTTTTATAGCAATATGACATCAGTCGTGGAATGTTGGAAACCCATTAATTATCCTCAAAAAGTAACCCTGATTTTCCTGTCCTCAAACCAGGGTTGCTGTTTGCTTAGACTTAACATTTTACGCGGCGATGTAATCGCTCGATGCTTCACTTTCTAAGTTTTTCGACAACCTTGATTTTGAAAATTTATTTGATCCCATTACTAGCGGAGACCATAATGAAGGGATAACCAGGGCTGAACCGACCACTCGACCAATGAAGTGACATCTGAAGTCAATGGATCCAAAGCCTTAAGATAGGGTCGGTATTCATCATAAAAGGGCGCCTTTAAGCGGCTTGAAGATAATGTAAGGCGGAACCTATTTTTGATAGGAGAGAAACTTAAAAA
Organism: Tigriopus californicus; assembly: GCF_007210705.1. Classification (NCBI taxonomy): domain Eukaryota; kingdom Metazoa; phylum Arthropoda; class Copepoda; order Harpacticoida; family Harpacticidae; genus Tigriopus; species Tigriopus californicus. The sequence continues at coordinate 52,431 of NC_081449.1, forward strand.
TAACGTCACAATGATGTCAAATTATTTTCTGAAGGCTCAACCCTTGAATCACGACCAATTTCCTTGTCCCTACTTAAGGTATTGCTACCGTATTTTGAGTGTTTGTGGAAATATTTGGCACTATTTTGCCTGATAAAATTTGGGCTCTGCGAGACTTATTCGAAAAATAGTGAAACGGGCCAATGCTGACAGCGTCATATTTGACCGAATTCGGCTGAAGAACTGGCCCAATTTGACGTGGCTTCGGGCCAAAAACAGATCTCAGCCTGCTGCTGGCCCTGCTGCTAGCAACTGGACTATTCTGTGTGTGTATATGTGTTTCAGTTTGGCTTTGTTGCTCATTGATTGAACTGGGTAAGTGGACATTTCTGGCCTCAGCGGGGCCATTACTATGCTTGAAATCGAGTTGTCGTTGCCGCTGCCTAGCGTGCCTATCGAGTCCGATTCACGTACCAAATACTAAGCTGGGGCGTGATGGCTCGGGTCCACCCATCTCTAGGGAACCAGGAGCGTGGGCGGGGAACTGGCTGGACCGTCATGGCTTAACCTGGTCTCAGTCCGAATCTCCGGGAGTTTGATAGTCCATGGAGCGATGTTCCCATTCCCAGGATGGGATCGTGAGTAGATGGATCCATAGATAGGTAAATAGATAGATACATGTAGATAGATGGATGGGTGGGGAGAGGTGGTGAGGGGTGCAGGGAGCGGAAGAAGTGGATCTCATGGGATTTGAGGGTCGGTTCGAGCGAGTTGAGACGGCCATTAACATTCAGAGAGGGAAAGGAACGGCTCTAACCGTTATCCATCCCAACATATTTGCCGAGGGACTTTTTTAGTAGTCATTGTAATAGTTTAGACCTAACCCAACCTTTGGGTGGCTTGGACCCGGATTGCACAAATGTTGGGATGGATAACGAGTACAATGAACGGCACATCCAGGAACGGGTGCTTGGTGGGCCTGATTATGGTTATGGTCGGGGCGACGCCAAGCCCACCAACGAAGGGACCAAGTGGGCCGGGTGGGCACATCGGGTGGGTCCCACCCGATGTGCCGTCTTATCATTGGGGGCTGATACATAGTGACGAATGACTTGAGGGATGACGATGTGTCGTGCAATGATGGGGATTCGTTGATTATGCCTCAGACCATGAGTGGGGTTGGGGTGGGTATTTGTGCGTCGTCTATTTTGGGGCCAGTGCCCGGAGTTTTCGATTAAATATCGAAGCAGTGGCTCCCCTGATTTCCCGGTTACGTCACCGATCTGGGTGGCCCAGCCCAAACTCGAACCAGTCCAACGACGAGGAGCATAGCAACATTCGATTCGAGACACCGGGCTAGGGTTAAATACACATGTATGTACGTCGTAGCATGGAGAAAATACACTCACCTTGAGGTGACCCTTCCCGCCTCGTCTAGCCTGGTGTAGCCTGGTCTAGCTGGATGCGGCAGCCAGCGAGCCAGTCAATGGAACCTGTGCCTGTGGGAGAGGAGCGGAGGGGAGCGTCTCTATGTGTGTATGGGCCTCCTGTGGTTGCGAGTTCTCAAGGGGTGGACTGACAAGCAGACTGACAGGCAGACTGGCATCTGGGCAGTCGTGTTTCACCAGAGCCAACGGGTCGGGGGGCATGAGAGGTTCCTAGGCACTGTTGCCGGCAGCGTACACCGCAGACTCCGCCTGCCTGGCTGCCTGCCGGAGCCGGTTTTTAATGCTCGTTGGAACTGACGCGTTGTTTCGCTTTTTCAGATTCTTGCAATTCATCGCTGTATTAGAATTCATTCACACGCTCCGAATCCCCGAAAAAGGCCTTAATCAGTCGCATTCATCATGCCTGCCGAAGCTCTGCGCGTTTTGGTGACCGGTGCCGCGGGTCAAATCGCCTACTCGCTTTTGTACCAAATCTCATCGGGTTATGTGTTCGGCCCCGACCAGCCCATCATCCTCCACCTGTTGGACATCGCTCCGGCCATGGGTGTCCTCAACGGCGTGGTCATGGAGCTGCACGATTGTGCCATGCCCCTCATCGCCGATATCGTGGCCACCGACGACCCGGCCGTGGCATTCAAGGTGAGCCGTCACCACATTCATTCAACCTTCTCATTCTTCAACATGTATCTCGTGAATCTAATACGAGACTCGGAACCTAGCCACCAAGGATGCGAATCCACGGCTAACGAACGGCTGGGTTCTCTAAGCCAGGGTTTAACTTGCAAATTAACCTTGCTCTTATTAGGGATCAATCCAGCCGGATTAGTGGTCATTTCCCATGGAAATTTTCATGGACCGCTTCCCTCCATTTCCCTGACAAAATCATCTCGTTGCATTAAAAGTAGTCATTCTCTATTATCCCTTTGTAAGTCGATGTAAGCACTCGGAAAACCAATCGGCCTACGTTCCTCGGCCTATCTATCCTATCATTATGTAAAGAAAAGTTGCGTTTGATTGCACTAAAAACATATTAGCTTCCCAATTGCCACCAAAACTCATGACTTATGAATGAAGTATTGAAGTACGTCATGTAAAGGATGTGCCTCAAGTTGTGCCTCGTTCACGTAGGACATTGACGCCGCATTCCTCGTGGGCGCCATGCCCCGCAAAGAAGGTATGGAACGCAAGGACCTTTTGGCCGCCAATGTCAAGATCTTTAAAGCTCAGGTAAGAGGAAAAAAGGCCCTTATCAAGCTCACTGGATCTTCATGAGCTCATAACAGCCAATTCTCACTCTAGGGTCAAGCTTTGGACCAACATGCCAAGAAGAGTGTCAAGATCTTGGTAGTGGGCAATCCGGCTAACACAAATGCTCTAATTTGCTCGCATTACGCCCCTTCCATTCCCAGGAGAACTTCTCCGCCATGACCCGTCTCGACCAAAATCGTGCTTCCGCTCAATTGGCCTTAAAGGCTGGCGTGGCCATCTCAGAGGTGAGTGCTCATTCATCCGTCTTCATCGCTGACGTTGTCTTCATTTCGGTTATTTGGTACTACCCTAGGTTAAGAACGTGATCATCTGGGGCAATCACTCCTCCACCAAGTACCCGGATGCGGCTCAGGCCACCATCGGCGGCAAACCCGCCCCTGAAGTCATCGGGACGATAAGTGGATCAACGAAGTGTTCTTGCCCATGGTGCAAAGCGCGGCGCCGCAGTGATCGCCGCCCGCAAGCTTAGTTCGGCCATGAGTGCGGCCAAAAGCCGCTTGTGACCACATGAAATCCTGGTGGTCGACACTCCTGCTGGCGAGTGAGTATCCTTCTTCCTACATACATTCGGTTAAGTTTGAAGCGCATTGCTAGCACTTATGAAGGATCTTGTCCCGATCATGTCCATAGGTTCGTGTCCATGGAGTGTTTTCTGATGGCTCTTACGGCACGGCCGAGGGCGTCATGTTCTCGTTCCCCGTGGCCATTAAGGACGGCAAATGGTCGATCGTCCAAGGCCTGAGCATTTCGGACTTTGCCCGCGGCAAATTGGACGCCACCGGCAAGGAGCTTTGCGAAGAACGCGACGAGGCCATGGCCGTTTGCCAAGCCTGAAGGTCTGGCACTGACAACACCCGCTCCTACACTCACTCACCCGACCAGCCTCTGTCCATAAGCTCTGACGAATCCACCTGCCTGCGAGGCCTCACCACCTGGCCCCAAACTGGCCCCGAACTGCCCCAAACTGGCCCAAGAATCTGGAGCATCAAGCCAACCCAAACCAATGGACCAACGACAATCGCATTGACCAACCCATGCATTTCGGTGACTGATTGTAAAACAACACGTTTGTAGTGGAGATCCCGTAGTCCCAAGATATTAGAGAGCCCACGCAAGAACAACTCAGTGATGCAGCTATAATGTGAAATACGCACACAACGACCATCAAAAGCTAAACTGCCTTGCCGGGAACTATGATTATATGCATAGTGAGTCTATATAATATATGATACACTGTGTTTCACGTCTGACGTGACTGAATGACAGCAAATCAATTCTCTTCAGAGCCTGCAATAAATTAGTTTTTTTTGGCCACTTACATGTGATTTTTTCTTTTTTTGCTAGCGTCTAGTATTCGGTTTGGCCAGGTCAAGAGTTGTCATGCTTCCTTATGAAGATGGGACGGACACTTTGAGACGCCAACTAAGATAACTCATTAATGCATTGGGGCACCAATGATTAGAAATAAACCCTAGTTTAGTTTTAAACTAATAAGATTCGAGTCTTTGTTCATCCATGGACCTCTTGAAATCGCATCAAGTGCGAGATGGTTGATTTCTTTCTTTGAATCCACAAGCGATTAATCCAAAGAAATGAGTACTTGGCTAAAATTGTTCGTCCGCTTTTTGACGAATTTGGAATGGTCTCAATTATTAAACCGAGCCTACTTTTAGTTTGTAAACTTGGCAAACTCGAGCTTTCTTCCAAAAACGAAGCTTCTGGCACGCAAATGTTCACAACATCGTCAATAATACTATGTGACAATGTGAAACGTTCGACTTTGCCAATTCAAACTCAAAGGGGACAAAACATAATCAACAACTGGGTAATAGAGGTCTGGGCATTTTTCCGCTGTAAATAAACGAACCCAAAGTACTTTTCCTTTTTATCTCATCATCTTGATTTGCCCTTTCTATTCTATATCAGAAAAACTAAAACCCTGGCCGACGCCGTTTTAAGAAAGAAATCCTCTCTCAAAAATGCCGTCATAGTGACAATGGAAAGTTTTTTTACGGTGTCTGAAAGGAATACATTTGGAACACTTTTGATAAAGTTCTTTCTCCACCTGTTTTTAGGTTAGAATCAATCTTCAAATTGTGTGTCTTACTATTTTATTACTAGAAAGGAAGTACATTGACGAGGTTGTGGCGATGAGAGGGCGACAGATGATCAGGCATCAACAATGATAATCATGATAATGTTATAAATAAACATTGTTATTGCACATGGCAGTGACGGAGCATTCGAGTGGCGACGTATAAATATGGATTGCAAATAAGTCTTTAAATATGGCGTGATATTGATAAAAAAAAAGGTCGGCAGTGAAGTTTTCCTAAGGTCTGGACTTGTTCAAGAGTTTCTGACGACGAATCGGCAGACCCGCTCGCTCATTCTCATCGTTATATCTTCTTTTTTCTTATTACTATTATTGTTAATATTATGAACGTTGTTACTCTTATTTTTCAGTCTCCCTTTTACCCGGATTCGAATCTGGATTATGGCTGGATTGGCGTCCCGTTGTTGACGGACTGGACGATTCTTTGGCGCGACTCGAGCGCGCGTTTCGCCGAGGAGGAGCCACGCTCGGTTCGTGCTCCAGAATGACTTCGTGGGGCATGTCATGGGCATCTCATGGGGCATGTCATGGGGCACTCCAGCGGCGGCCGATCCGTGATGAATCGGAAACGGCATAACCCAGTACCCACCGAGGAGGCCCATGGACCCACTTTGGAATGGGCTCTTGGGTGACATCGGAGGCGGATCGGCTGCGTCGGCGCTGGCTGGTCCCTCGCATGGCTAACGAGCTGGAGCTTTCCGTGTGAGGCAAGGAGCGGGCGGCCTGCTCGGGATCCACACCCACCAAGGGCGGCGAGGGGTTGCTCGAGCTTTGACCCGAGCCGCTACTGTAGCCGATACTGGGCGATCGACCCATTCGTCGGGAGCCATAATCCGGACCCAATTGGTCGTCGGTGACGATAGGCTCGTACTCGCTTCGTCGACTCTTTTCCAACGTGCCTTCAGCCAACTGGAAACGATGGTAATGAGGAGCACCAAGATCCCGAATGCCACGATGAATTGGGACGCCCAACGCATGCCCAAATGCTGGTACATGACGCCCGCCACCGACGGCCGATGAAGGCGCCCAAAGCGAACACCGACGTCCACAACCCGGAGATGACTCCGTGAGTGTCAAAGTTGTCGGGAATCCGTGCCGCACGGCTTCCTTGTGAGCAATGGAAAAGCCGGACACCAAAGTGGCGCCCAAAGCACACCCATGGAGGATGAGGGCCACGATACATACCGATATGTATGTAGGGATCGGAAAGAAAGGGGCCGGGCCCAACAAGGTGAACGAGGCAATCACGGAAGTCAAGCCAAAGTAGTTGACAATGGTCGGGTGGGCCCATTTGTCGCAGATCACTCCGAAACAAGGTGCGGTCATGGCATAACATCCGCCGTTGACGACGAACATCAGTCCTAAGGACACATGGAATGGAAAAGCTTAGACGGATGGGCTCATCATTTCATTATTTCATCATTTATGTATAACAGACAAGGAGGGACGATAGTGTTTATGAGAGAGAGGGAGGGCGCATATGGTGGGTCAGGATAAGCAAATGTTTATCTAGCTACCATAAACTTCGATCATCCATCAAGAAGTGACTCGCTCGATGAGCCAACGCGTCGTTGCTCTCGATCGTTGGGGACTAAATGTGTGTCACATCTCCAGTAAAAGCTATCAAGCAAGCTATCAAGGTCGAGTCGTCCCCCCCCCCCCTCCACTAATACTTATCGATCACGTTCCACGTTCGTATCTGGTAATTCGTACACTCTCCAAACCCAATGGCTTTTCTCTCTTGGATGCCAGATTGCGCCCAAGACAGTGCACGGTTCGGTCAGTGTTGAGTGTACCAGTGTACAACTATACAACTATTGTACTACATGTATCACTAGGTCATATTTGGAGATTCTGGAAACTGCATCTAATTTCTAATTTCGTGTCACGGACTTTGATCTGTCCCTCGTTTCGCTCCTCTGAATAGTTCGTATACATCGAGCGATTCAAGCATGCCAAGAATGAGTGATCCAACCAACGACTCATTTCATAGCTTCTATTTTGGGTTCAAGATGACGCAAGACCTTCTAGTAATGCAGTAAGTAGGTACGTACATCTAAGAAAAGGCTGTTTGTTCACAGAGACAACTTGAAGCTCGTGGGTTAGCCCACACATTGTGGTGGCCAGATGAATTAGAAGAGAGCACCGGTGTCATTTCCTGTTCTGTTGGGGTATGATTATCCTCATCGATCGCAAATTGCATCGCATTTTTTTCATTCGTATGTTCCGAAATCGGATGCTCTCTAATGGTTACTTTCTCGAGTTACCACAGACAATCCCAGTTGTCCGACTTCTTACCCAAAAGTCGCCAAAACTTGGACAGATTTCACCCTGCATCCTATCAGCCAGATTATCTCTCACAGCAAATACTCTACTGTAGCACCTGTAGTGGTTGTACATCAAGCATTCCTGCATGCCAATCCACTTACCCATTGAAACAGGGGTGAGCTGGAATTGTCGCATATGAGGCTCCAGGGTGGTGAGGAGAAATCCCACTGAAGAGGAGGCGCACAACACACTCAGGACGGCGATGCTGATGGAGGGGACCTGTAAGGCCGCGATCATGCCTTTCCTGGGGCCCTCTTCATTCTTATCGTCTTCATCGTAGTTTGAAGGGAGCAGGAAAAGTGTCAGACAGGCTGCTAGAACGAGGCAAGAGCCCAACGAGACGAAAGGCAAGTAATATCCGCCCAATTCGTACAAGGCACCCCCTACACTTGGACCCACAATTAGGCCCACGCCAAAGAAGGTCTCCATGCAGGCGAACATGGTGGCCACATTCTCGGGGAACTCCTTGGCAGTGATGGTGAAGGCGGCACACAGGAACATGGAGTTCCCGACTGCTTCGATGATGCGAATCACAAAACTGAGCGCGATGAACCAAGTGCCATCTTGAATCTTGTCCAGGAGTCCGAACAAGATGGAACAGAATCCCGTGGTGAAGATACCCGTGTTAAACACGCGCTTGCCGCCCATGCGGTTGATGTTCTGTCCGATGTAGGGGCTCACAATGAAGACGGTGAGCTCGAAGACGCCAAAGACCAAACCATACTGGGTGGGTGTGGCGCCTTTCTTCTCCGCCTCTTGAGGGTAGAACGGTGCTTGGAGCGACACACAAATGGCTTGACAGAACTGGACGATGCTGAACACGATGACGGTGAGCCATTGTCTCCGGCTAAAGTTGCGCAACATGGAACACACCATGTTGACGGGGGAAAGGATCAGACTGTTGGACAATGTGGACAATGGCGAGGGCCACCTGGTGGATGTGGATATTTGAATGCACCCAACCAAGCCCAGGGATGATAAGTCAGTGTTCAAAGGTAGTCTCTCTGCTCCCTCCAATTCCAATCTATTGGGCAAGAAGTGTCAACCCACTCTTCAGTTTCTGGTCAATGGTGGTGTTCCTAAACCAAAGAACGAACAACTACTCCAGAGCTTCGGCCGAAGAGGATTGAAGCGAGAAGATCAGGATGGTTGTTTGTGAGGACTGAGTCAAGGAGAAAGGCGAGTGAGTCTCAAGCATCCAGTGGCGAGGCCAAGAGAGCCAGATGGGGGTGGATGATGGTGGATGACGGGGGTGCAAAAGGCGACAAGGGAGCGACGGAGAATCCTGGTTAGCGTTCAATTCAGATGCAACAACCCCTCCGTCATACCCGTTCTGCTAGCTCAACTCCCAATCACGCTAACGTCTGTCTTGTCAATTGCAACGATCTTCGTGACTGAATCGGAGAAAACATCTCGTCCAATCTGAATCTGAAATCCTCGAAAGAAAACCGGGTGTTGGGTGTTGGGTGTTGGGTGTTGGGTGTTGGGTGTTGGGTGTTGGATGATGGCTGGCTGCCTGCCTGCCTGGCTCACTATTGACTAACTAACTTACTAACTAACTTACTACTAACGAAGAGGCGAGCTGGACCGATGGAGGTCACCCCTCATGGACTCGCTTGGAGAGCACCTCAGCATTGCTCAGAGTTGTTGGAGTTCTCCTCGTCTGTCGAAATGTCGAAATGATGATTTACGAAATCCACAGATGCCACAAACGTTAGATCAAAGTGGGGGATCAGACACTTCCCCATGGACAACGGTTCGATTGGAGCGTATTTTATCACGGACACTATGACCAGGCAGGGACACCATGTATTTATATGCCCATGATACTGACGTGGTCGCACTCAAACCTAAACCACAGGCCTCTTTCTCGATTTTCTCGATTTGCACCCCGTGATGATTGAGTTGGTTGTAAGAGTTTCGAGTTTTGACACAGGTAAAGGACAACTTGCGAGTGGAAGCCATCTTCTTCTTCGGTGCATGCACCTTGGAAACTTCGTCAGCCCACCTGTGCCGGGTGATTGCCGGCATAAACCTACATCTCCAGTGACCGGTTTTGGCCACAGATAAAGTTTGACGACGACAAGAACTTGGACGTTTTGATCGTCTGAGCACCGTCCAATAATAGATGGGAGAGTCAGCACGTCTCGGACATTATGGTGACACGAAATAGAACGTTGAATGAGAGGGGAGCGATAAGCCGGCCAGAATCTTGCTTTCAATCATTTGGATTTGAACCATCTACGGTTCCCAACGAAAGCAACCTCCCTACTACGAATGTCGACCATTTTCTAGCGGTAGGAAGGCCGATGATCACAAATTGTTGGAGGGCAACTTCGCAATTTTAAATGATGGGAGCGTTGCCTCAAAGGCCCCAATCAATTAATGTCATACCGGTACAATGCAAGCCTCAAACGACAGCATGCAAGCAGCAAGCTTGAAACTTTCCGAGACGTTAGCAATGACGCCAAAATGAATCAAAATAATATCCAGCTCTTTACTTTGCATTCCTAACGAATTTTGGATTAAAACTATGACATTATGGTACCACCAAAGACCTGTTAGATGTCAGTGAATAAACTGATGCTTCAAGTCTTTCCTGTCAATTGCATCATATCATGGCTTTGGATATTGGCTTTATTTTAAGTGTTTACATCAAAAATAAGCGAGATTAATGAACAGATTGATTTATCAGTGGGACTACGGAAAAAACTTATTAAAAACTTTTTTAAAATAATTTGTCCTTTGGGGATATTTTGAAATCTTCAGGAGTTTTCAATATTTTTTTTAAAAATAGATGATTTCTTTTTCAAATAGTCTTAAAATTCGATTTATTTTGCGGCATGTTTCACCAAATTAAAAGTGAAATCTGGTGTAAATGTTCTAAGTTTGATACTTGGATGAGTTAGCATTTTTTGGACCTTTGGCCTGGGAAATTCAGTCCTGCCTATACTATTACATTTTTATATCCTGATCTTAACTCCTTGCACAACTTTCATATATCTAACTTGTCAAGTGAACTTATTATCTTAGTACTTCATCAATTCCTTTCTTGATGTTTGCAAAAGAAATGGAAATAACAAAAAGGAAAACCTGCCCTTGGGGGAAAAAGGGAAAAAAGGCAAAGTGGTAAAATAATACTTCTGAGAGCAACATTCCCTACAAATTTCGGGTGTCCCAAAAAGATGGGCCAAATTTTTGAAACTCGGCTTTCGGTATCAATCAGCCTTGTTACCATTCATCAATAGATGGTTATGACTATAGCTTTAAAAAAGTCGAATACCTTTCTTTGTACTTTTTCCGACTTTTTGGGGTCTATTCGCCTTTTTCCAGCTTTTTTGCCGTTTTCACCCATATTTTGTCCATTTTTCGCATTGTTTTCCATTTTGATTCGAACTTCCTGCTTCCTTCAACGTCAACACAACAAGGAGCAAGCAAAACACAATAAATGACAAACGTTCTCCATGACATTCTAACTTTTGAAACCGGGGTGAGCTGGGGATGAGACGTCTCGACAAAGCTCAAAACTGCATGGCGTAGAAGTGCAATTACGGGTCGAACAAAAATGCCTGGCACAGGTACCTGGCCATGACTCGCTCTCCTCTTGCGATAAGTTGAAGCCAACCCTCCAAGACCACTTGAATTTGGTATTGATGGAAAGCTTCCCATAAGCACTAATAACTTCAAGTAAATTGACAATAATTTCTTCAAGATGACCAGATTTAGGAAAGCAATTTTCAAATCAGTTACCTTTTTGTGCCCGTTGTAGTCTCTTTAATGTCCAGAGGTTTGAAAATGGCAATCTAGCCTTGCAATTTAGCTTCATGTATCTCAACCTCTAGAAATACACCACTAAGTGCTAGTTTTCCGCATATTTAATCAACTATTTTTCCAACTATTTTGCCATTTTCCCGGCTTTTTTAAGCCGCTAATTTGCCAAATTCAATCAACTTTTTTACAGCTCTAGTTATGACATTCGACTTCAAATTAAAACCGGTCTTTGTGAATATGTCTTACATTTTGCTGTCCAGAACAATAACTGCGAGACCGCCACCACTCTCCTCCACTCGTGATACAATCTGAGCGAGGAGGTTGAGTTTGCTCATATTCTGCGCCAACCCACAAATTGGGTCCAAACACGCCTAAAATCTGGATAGGATCTCTATTGGACCAAACCAAATGGTTGTCCCGGACAGTGACAATCTTTTCCTCAAGCTACAACTGTGGTTAAGTGGCAGATTTCCTTAAATCTAAAAAGTGTCTCCAATGGTTGCCACAAATACTCAATCAATCCGGCAGGGCATAAGTCGGTCCCGGTCAGTCCTCAATAAAAGGAATGGATTACAGTTACAATTATTTTGGCCAAAAAGAGTAATTCTCTACACACCCGTTACTTGCCCAAAAATGTAATGGCATTACTCGTTACACTTAGTTTTAGTAAAATTTTAGATGACCAATATTGAAGGGTTTTTCCTCATCAAGACCATATTGCAAAATCAATGCTTATATTCTTGTTTCAAACAGTCCTAAGATTTAAAGTTTTCCTGCCAATATATTATGCTAATGAGCCTTGATATTGTTGATTTGCTTAGCATTAGTGATGGGAAGAGAGCCTCCGAAGTCTCACGCTTTGAATCCATAATCTGCAGGGTGAGACTTGACCCAGAGAGTCTTGAATCCAGCTTGAATCTAACTTTCTTACTAACAAATTTGCCTCTTTGACTCCACTAATACAAAGTAAAGGTAATCAATGAGCACTATATATGTTCGAAAGTTAGCACCGCATTACTCCCATTCTTGGCCATGCTCGTTTGGCTCAGCCGATTGAAATGCTTGAAAGAGAAATAATTTCTTTTTCAAATTTGACCTACTTCAACAGTATCAATCTTATGGGGAGAACACACCTCATGCCTTTTTAAACTTTCAAACTTAGAAGGCAAAACGCATATTTAAAAAGTCAAAATAAATGTATTTAAGTTGGGTATTTCGAACCTGACAACGTCAAGGTATCATAAAATGGGTTACGTTGCAAATTCAATTTTGCTTTTTCTGGAACATCAAACGTAAGAAAAGTCGTTTGTTGACTTCGGTTTTATATTTTTACGTTGTTAGTTGAAACTGTCTTCGAAAACATGTCAAAAATGATAATGTTGGACAATATTTTATTAAGCATTTTTAGTATTTTTTTTTAAATATTTAGCGACTTTCAAAAATATCTACCAAGTATCTACATCAGATGTATTATTATCTTCTTCAAGATTACCTATTACTTAGATTTTTCACATCTAAAAGTGACATCTTTTCCTGAGCTCAACTAATGATGGAGAATAAAGTCATGAATGGATACGAGGAGAATTGAGAAATTTGGTGCAATATACTCAAGCCCAAAGAAGATTTCGCTCTGAGTCAGGTCTTTTAATTCAACGAAATTTGAATAAAAAGATATAAACATTAAAGCAATTCAAATATAATTAATTAATTATTAATATTCTTCAGGATAGATGAAAATATAAAGTAAAAAAAGTTCTGTTCAGATTGCCAAAAAGCTTCAAGTTTCCTCAGTTGCCAAGAGAGAAACGAAAAATTGAATGTCGCACTGGAGCGTGAAAAAAGGAAAAAGTAATGAGTATTTTTGGGTTTTTGGGTCGTTACATTTACAGCATTTTAAAGTGTAATGGGATTACAATTCCTTTTTCAAAAAAAGGAACGAATTACTGTAATTTTGTTGTAATTTAGTTACTGCTATCCTGCAATCCGGACAACAGTTGCCCCTTATCATTTAGGATTTGGAATGGAAAGATCACTCAGAAGCGCGCGGTGCTTCTATCGACTACCAAGATGAATAACCCGCTTTATCCGTTCCCAAGCCATACTATCACAGGGCTCTAGACAACACATCCGCTCCAAACTCGGATTGTTTGAGTGTTAGAACATGTGCCCCTCTCCCTGCCCACAATTGCCACCAATGAGCTGGTGAACTTGGTAGCGTGTTAACCACCAGCTGGCTTGCTAGGTCAGCCCCAAGTGTTCAAAATAGATGGTCCACAACTTGCACCAAGCCTGGAGGACCCTGATTCTGACCTTCGTGCCGAACGTCTGCCGGGGGGTTGACCACGCTTAGAGCGCTATTTTGTGGTCAAAAAAGTGATGAATAAAGCATTTCATCTTGTAAGCTTAAGGAGGAAAGTGAAGAAATGAAATCCAAAAACGACTGTGAAACAAAAGTTAGGCCAAATACCTATAAGATAGAACACCCAAACCAGGCCAATCTTTTTGGGACATCCTTTAGTTGTTAATAAGCTACCAAAGAAATAAAGAAATAATTTGAAGTGTTCATTGACTCTTGAGGAACGGAATGTAGCGCCCCCTAAGAATTGAACTTCGTGCGTCCTCTTGAACATTTGATGGCAATGCTTCCAGACGAATGGTGAAGAAAAGCGAAAAATAATTGTCAAACAGCGCAAGCAAAAGCCTCATTTGACGAAACTGTCCCGTTACATGCTGCGTCTTACAGCACTCTCTTTCTTTTTACCTTTCTGCCATAAAATAAAACAACAGATGCGCGAGGCTGACTTGGCAAATGCGGAAGCAAGGCTTGTTTGGCAGTAGACTTTTAAGATAAATTCAAATGGCAATTCCTTCAAAGAACAGCATGTACTTGGTAAATGCAGTTTTGTAATATAAAAAATGGTCCACAATTCCAATTGGAAGAGTCTTCAATTTTTCAACAGAGGGACCCATTTCTTTATTTTTCAAGGACAAACATAGAGCGTCCTCTTTCAAAGCCAGGCCCTAGAGGACGCCTTTCATGCTGTCTGCCTCTGCAAGGGGCATCCTTATTTTTGTCATGCTTTAATCTCAGAAGTTCTTAGTATTTCAATTTTTACTCTAGGGAGGAGGAGGAGGACACATTAGAAAACAGTAAAATCACAACTTTCGGGAATTGAAATTAGTTCAAAACAACACATTTGCAATTCAGTGATGCAATATCTTATGTCTTCTGCATGGTTCCAGGACAACTCTACTCATAGGGCAACTCGAACCAGGACAACTCCACCTAGCAGACAACTTGACTCACTGTACAGTTTGACCCAGCTGACAAATCAACTCAATAGTTGTCTGCTGGGTTGAGTTGTCTGCTGGGTTGAATTGTCCGTTGGGTCAAGTTGTCTTGGGTTGAGTTGTTAACTAGGTCGAGTTGTCCAGTCACCATTCTGCATTGATACAGAAGTGCAAAAATGAGTCATTTTATGAAGCCACTTTTAATGCAGCATTTACTCTAAAACTGGCTAGATGTATTTCCAAAAGAAGAAAACAATAATATGCCAAACACTTATTTCATACTATTTCATAACGTACATATCTCAAAGCATTGTAAATTAGGCTTCAATCTAACATCATTTTGGCTCAACAAAAAACTGCCTAGTGAGTAAGGTTTTATTCTTTTTGCCTGTTGCATACAAATGTCCACCTTCCCATCCTTTCAAACATTTGGTATAGGCTAGCTTTTCCATGGCGATGACTGGATCAAAGCAAAGGATCCGCACAATATCCTTATGGATCAGATTCAGGTGGTTCGGAACCAAGTGATAAGATTGATTTACGGGAAAAAATGAGCGGGGCATATCCTTATTATTGCCCTGATTAAAGAGATCAAAATGCCAACAGTTGATCAAATGGTGTGCAAGGAAATGTTGATGGCCACATATTGGGCAATCCAAGGCAACAGTCCTTCTATCTTCAAAAATCTGAAGTTCTGGGTATCTGGCTCTGCCATGTCAACCATATCGACGGATCAATAAAACCTTCCTACTCTGAACGTGACGAACCACAGAGAAAATGCTTTGTCCCAAAAGCCATCCAACTCTGGAACAGTCTTCAAGACAAAGCAGAAGTTGAAACAAATGAGCAAAGATTCAAGAAAGATTTAAATAACTACCAAAAGACATTACCTCTTGAAGCAATCCAAATGCAACGTTTTCTCAAAGAAAGTGTTTTTAACAATACTTAATTGCAAATACATACATTTGAATTTTTTTAAACACTCCAAAAACAACAAAATTCAAGGGCAAATGACTCAATATCAATCATTACTAATTCTTTATAAGTGTAAATATTTGGCATTTTTTTTAGATATCTTTCTGTATATTTTGCCCTTTTTGATTAAATATTTTGCCTCTGAAAGTTGAACTTTTCGGAGTCTAAATTTATCAATGAAGTAGGTGCTGATGTGGCCATCGGCTCCCCAAGCAGTAATCTCCGCCACTGGACTTCCGTCTGGTGATATCCGCCATGGTGATCTCTGCCAACGGCAATCTCTGCCACCATTGAACTCCGCCACACTGAACTCCGTTCAGCAACAATCTACGCCATTAAAATCTCCGCCAACGGCAATCTCTGCCACCATTGAACTCCGTCACACTGAACTCCGTTCAGCAACAATCTACGCCATTAAAATCTCCGCCAATGGCAACCACTGTCATGGTAAACTCCACCACAATGAACTCCGTCAGAAACCAAGATTTTCTTAAACTGGCTTACATAACGGCTTGGGATGGATTGGAAATTTTCGAAATTATTGAACTATGGGGGCTTGAGATAGGGCCGTGGATGGATGCATCGAAATCCCTCGTTGAACCAGTGATCTTCGTCTGGTATAGAATGAACGTACCCTCATGTTCATTGATGTCCTTGTCAGTTTCTTCAATGTCAGCCTCAATATGACCAACAACATCATCGTCGCAATTCACAGACTTATCAAGGGCCTGTTGCCACTTGGCAAGGCTTAGTTCCAAGATGGATGGATCGTCCCAAAGTTCCTTGTAGGAGGTCAAAGTCTGTTTCCTTGCGTGACTAATATGGGCCTTATAGGAACAACGAGAAGCCTTGAGGCGCCCCACGACGTCTCTTTCAGAGGATATATCGGAATCAATGGCCAAGCCACTTGGAGCAAACAGGTGTGTAAATGATCGGGACCAAGGGAACGTCTCGGTGCCTTGGTATTATACCCTGCGCCATGGTAGGTTTGTATTAAAATCTCGTCCCATTCCGTCCCGTTTCTACTCCGGTTTTCCATGAGAGGGGGGAATCGCCAGTTCCATGTTTTGCATTGGCCCCATCCTCAAGGACTGAGGGCCTTCGTCAACCGGCCTTCTATGTGCCTCTTCTTGATTAAACTTCAGCGCTGCCCAGCCTGATCCCTTACCCGTTTGGTGGGATCCCTTGGCCTTCACCGACCTTCCCCGTCCGTTTCTTCAATCGGCCTTCAGCGCCGCCCGGCCGTGATCCCTTAGCCGTTTGATGGGATCCCTTGGCCTTCAACCATCACCGACCTTCTCTGTGCGCCTTTTCGATTGGCCTTCAGTGCTGCCCGGCAAGATTCCATACCCGTTTGGTGGGACCCCTTGGCCTTCGTCGACATTGCCTGTGCGCCTCTTTAATCGACCTTCAGAGCTACCAACCTGATCCCTTACCCATTGGGTGGGATCCCTTGGCCTTCAACCTTCATCAAAGAATTTCATCATACCAAGCAAGAAGCTGGGGGAGCTATGTAGCGACCCTGTTCGTCTATTTTTGCGCTTATGGCTATCTTTCTTCTCTGTACTCTCCTTCCCCTACAGTATATAAGCTTCCCTTACCGTAAATGTATTCAGTCTACAACCATCTCTCGACTCATTACGTAGTAGGGCCAATATGGTCCCGCCACAGTATGATGAAATACCCAACACATTCAAGGTTTTTTGATCTTGTCAACTTTCTTCAAAGAGATCGCAAGAAGATTGCTCAGTGAGATTGATCCAATATAACAGCTGCCAGCATTCATCAATAGCATAGATAAGAACCAGGGACTCTAAAGAGCTCTAGTGTCCTTGTAAGAACACGGCAGCCACAGACAACTCCACTGACGGCAACTTCCGTTGTAGGGAACTCTGCCGCAGTGAGCTCCGTCATAGTGAACTCCAGCAACGACAACCTCCACCATAGAAATCTCCGCCATGGTAAACTCCACCACAATGAATAAGTTATAGTAATTTTCATATTTTATAGATTTTGAAGTCTATAAGCATAAGTTGTCAGATTACACAGATACCCCAAATTGTCTTGCCCTAACTTGATTTTTCCTCAAAGTTTGACCTACTCAGCCAGTATCTTAATTACTGATACTAAAACCATGCAACTTTATAAATTGAGCTCTGCAATTTCAAATTGGACAACTAGATTAGTCACACATCCTCTCTCATTACCGTCTATCAACTCGATCCCACTTCCACACCTAGATTTAACATTTACATGTAAAGGTCGCATGTGGGGAACAGGACTCGGTCTACTGTTTGTTCCTTTTTGTTGGTGTTTTTCCCCGCGACCCCTCAAGCTCAGGGCTCTGCCATTGGCAGAGGGATTATGGCGTACTTTTCAAATCTTGACTAAAATATTTGCAAAGAGTATGCAGGTTTTGATCCAGTAGGAGGATTCAAGTCAGACTTGGACAAGTTTTTGACTGAAATTCGTTAGTAGATCATACAATATATGAAAATAAAAGTTAAGAAAAATAAGTTTCTCGTCTTGAACCAATCCATTCCCAGCAGCAATAAGGAAGTCAGCAAAACACAAATCTGGATAACCGTGTATCCCTCTTGTTGTAAGCTATAATTGTAAAACATAACTTGCTTTCTGAGAAGGTGACCACCTAATGCAAGGATATAGATCCGTCACACCAGCCCTGGGGAGTGATTTGCTCTAACTATTTCAGAATAGCTAGACCAAAGGGATATAATAGATGAATTATTCTTACTGGAATGAAATGAAGGTAGACTTAGACGTGTTTGCTGTAGGGAGCTTCCGTAACGACTGGCGGAACCGGCATTTTTTGCTTATACTACCATGAGATTTGGAGGCTGTTGAATATGGTCTTCAGGGTTCCTTTCTCTTGTTCTCAGATAAATCCAAAGAGATGAAGGTTGCGACACTCCCCTCAAGAAAACATGAACCAGGGTTTCTTCCAATGCGATCTTAAGTCTGGAGGATCCATTTTTCTAGTACCAATTTTGGATTTGAGGTATGGTATGCCCCTGATCTCGGCTTCCAGCATGTCTTTTCCGCTGCGTGGCTTTAGATTGAACTTCTTCGGTGTTGTGATCCTTATGTTTCAAACAGGAACTTGACGGACGGTCCGGTCAAAGACCTGCACATTGGGTTTGCTAGCTGTCACAACAACAACTTGTCCGTTTATGTTCTTCCTGACATTCTCAATTCTTGCCAGTTTCCATGAGTTTTTCTCGAACGTTTACTATGCCACATTTCCTCCCCGAAATGGTTTACTTCCGACACGGGGTTGGAACCTACACCATCTTGGAAGAAGATTCTTGCCTTGTTCGCGATCACTCTTAGACCCCTTTGGCTACACTCGCTCGTTCAATAGTCAAATGAAAATAAATGTTTGTCTGATCCAAACATGTATTTGCATTGGAAACGCTAGATTTAACCCCCAGAACTGGAAAATTGTGCAAGTCATTTTTCAAAGCCAGTGATCAGAATTTTCAATGAAAGTATTTTGAATCCGTAAGACCTGATCTTGACCCACAGTGGATATCGCTGAGTGAAATTTGACCGACAAAAATGAATCACAATTGTAAGGGCATGCTTGATCTATCTCAGATATGTATAAGACATTGGACTTCCAAAGTTTCTTTACAAAGAAATAAATTGAGAGATGCTCGTCATTGCTAAAGTGAACGACAAAAGTATGTCACCTGGGGCAATCTCATTTCTCCATGTATCTCAATTGTTGCTGGCACATGGAAGCCAACGGTCCGTGGTCCTTCTTTATTCGTAGCATACATTATCGGGATCTTCCGGGGTCATGACAGCTATTCCAGAAGTGATCACGTCTTCACGTCCGTGCATAGATCCCACCCGTGGGCAAGATTTCAGACAAAAGCATTCGCCCGTGGTTTCATCGAACCATGAGTAATTGACTCCGGAGCTGATGTGGGGTTTGCAGGTCTCCAAGCATACTTCCATATCCGATGACTTGCCAAGAATCACCGTCTTAAAAGGATCTTTGAAGCCAGTGCAAGTGGCACGCATATTCCACTCGCAGCCCTCTGTCAATGAAAGAAGGCTAATGAATGAATGGGTTTGAGTGGAGTGTGGAGAAAATTGGCATACACACTGTTCCTGCTTGTCGCCTTAAATGATGGCCAACAAATCCCAAACCGAAATTTCCATCCCATTGCACGCATACACACTTACTTCTGCGATAATTCAGCTTTCCTTGATTCCTTTCGAGGGTGTGCTCAAAGAATTCCGTACAGAACGGGCTCTTGGAGTCTCGGGAGGCTTCGCTCAGGATCCCGACGTACGGATAGATGACAAAATCTCGATTGGCTCTCACATATTCAAGGCCCTCGCATTTCTCGTAACACGCGCAGCTTTGGAAGACGAATTCGAATTCGTAGTATTTCATACCGGGCTGAGTCTGGCAGAACCGCTCGCAATTGGCGCCCATAACCCTGTGGGCAAAAATTCTTTTTCCATGGCTCCTGCAAGTGTACAGGTCAAGATGGCAGGACTTGGGACGATAGTCTGCGTCCGGATAACCCTCTCCCAGTCCATCTGTAAAGTTCAGACGAGGGGATGATTGAGGAGGATGGGAATAGATACCATTTGGGCAATGCACAAAGAAGATCAATTCATCGATGTATGCAATTTGAACAAAAACAAATACTATGAGAGATTTGAACATTATCCTAGATTCGGGTCCAAATTCGTGATGTTTTATCATTCCTGGTAGCCACACTTCTACCTTTTTTGTGAGTAGATGTAACACCTTGTGCCAAGAAATAAGAAAGTATTTGAGGTAGACTTACGAGGACTGGAGAGAGCCCCAGAAATCCCGAAAAGAATGAGGAGTGGAGCAAACTGCATTATAGAATGTACTGTGATCCTCTATATAGGGTGTTGTCTTCTTTTATACTATTTTGTGGCAAGTAATGATAATCTACTAATAGCGTGATAACTGTAAAAACAGTGACATTTGACCAAACATTACGACTTTCAGTGTGATACTCTTGACAATTGTTTTCAATTCCCGTTGTCGTAAAGCAGATTTTCTTGAAAAAGGATTGAGGTTTGTTGACTCATCGCTTATTACATTGTGAAATTCGATTTATTTTTTTAAATAAATTACTTCAAACTTGTTTTTACTTACAACTCTGCTAAAATTTCGCCCTCTCTCCAACACTGCAGCTTTCTATCCTGATGTTAATTCCTTGTACAACTTTGATAAAGTTAGCCTACACACTGTGTGCCTTGGCTGAGCTCTTCATTCATACCATTCTTGGCTAAGTTTGTTTGGCAAGATATTTTTCCAAGCAAATGGAAATTCCTAATTGGTGGCTCTTTTGTCCGACACTTGTTCATGCCTAGAACTGCATCAATCACAGTAAATAGTCAAGTGATAAAAAAGGAGCACACAGGGATGACCATATGTGTTAGGAAAAGGTGAATGCTTGATAACTTAAGGCTTGCTGGACTTCGTAACAAACATAACTTCCATTAGGTAGCACTAGCAGAAAAAAAGCAAATATTTAAAACGGAGATATTTAGGGCCATCTTCTGTAGAAGAAGTCAATGCTTAACTTGAAATACATCCGCCCCTAGCTTCAGTGACTGAATTCAAGCTCTTTGCAACTGACTTGCCTGGGGCACGAATGGTTTTCTGCTTCAAATCGATCGAAGCTGAGAGTATAGCTTACTTTAGGTGCTGCAGTTAATGGCCCCGACCCTGCTCTCCAAAATGGATTATATTCCACAGTAGTGATGGGAAGGGGGCCGCAGAGGTCTCAAGTTTTGATTCCAAAACCAGGGTGAGACCCGAATCCAGCTTGAAACGTTTTATGTGTCACAATGGGGAACAAAGACAGAAAAAAAACTGAAATTCTGTCAAGGGGATTGCTCTGAGGAACTTTTACGCAAATTTGTTGGCTTGTTTGATGTTCAATGCCTATGATGCCGTCGTCTTCTTTTCCTAACACTCCATTTTAAGGGATATGTGTTACTGCTGTTTACCCTCCTAACACCGTTATTTTTAAAATACCCATAAATATGGTAAACACACTGAATGAATGGATTTTTTAGAAGGTGATCCTTGCAATTTACGGTAAAGTCAGTCACAGAAGGTCATGTAGTTGGTACAAGTTTGCTTTGACAAATAGTAGTGTAAAGAAAAGATGGAGATTAACATTAAATTGGCAAACCATACTTTTGGTGCAACTTGCGTGTGTCTTTCAAACCACGTAAGATGGCTAAACATGCCCATGAGCTTCTAGAGATGTAATCTCTGAACGAGCTTCCCGCCAAATTGGCCTGCTCTTGGTCATAGCAATTCTGAGTCACTTTACGAATTAAAGTAATAAAATAAGAAACGTAGATATCTTCAATTGAAGGCAGGCCTTTTTTACATGATTTCCTTGTAAAGTGGTTCGTTTCAAAGTTATGTTGACAAAATTTTATGCAGCTGACCAAGAGCAGGCCGAAAATTCGAATTTTATGGAGGGTTTACAACATAACTTTGGGCATATCCCCTGAATTCCTTAAGCATAGTTTTGGACTAATATTTGGCAGAGTTCATCTATGTAACAGGATCTTGTAGTCATAAGAGGTGCTCATTTGCAGGGCATTAGTCGCTCCTCAATAAAAGCAACGGATTACAGTTACAATTGTCTTGGTCAAAGATGGGATAGATTCAATTGAATAAGAAGCCATCATGATAGAAAGCAAATTGCTAAGGCCGAGGGATCCCTTAGTGACATAAATGATGTCAAGTCAGGTGTTCCCCAGGGCTCCGTCTTAGGGCAGCTCCTCTTTATAATATTATTTGCCCTGGTTCAAAAGCTTAGTATTACTGTTAGTCTCTCTTCTTATGCTGACGACAGCAAGTAAGTTTCTGGTAAGAATGACCAAAATTCCAATATATCCAAAGGACCTAAAGATAGAATCTACTCTTGGGTTACTGAGAGTAATATGGCCCTGATCGGAATGAAATTCCGCTCAATGACCTTCAGGCTGACTTCTTTGAATACTCCACTCGTAAATAATGGAGGTAAAGATATTGAGCAGGTCTCATCTATGAAAGATCTAGGTGTAGTCCTCCAAAATAATCGAAAGTTCGATGAGCATATCCAGCTGAAGGTGGGTAAGGCTTTTCAAATGTGAGGTTGGATATATCGCACGTTTAAGCCCAAAGACAGCATCAGGATGCTAACTCTGTACAAGTCGATTGTTCAGCCACATCTTGAATATGCTTCACCCATTTCGACTTCAATGAGTTCAGCAGGTTTACAAAAAGGTCGAGCAAGTCCAAAGATGTTTCACTAGGAACATCACAGGAATGGGAGAGCTCTCGTACATTGGGAGATCTAAATCCCGGGATCGATCATCCCAGAACATAAATCCCATCACTTCCTCCATCATCTGCGTCAACATGTTCAAGGCTCGTCCTAACCCAACCACCGATGTCCATGTTCTTCCTCCAAGTGGCACACCCTTCACAAAGGAAAATACAATGTGCTGGGGCTGTGTTTATACGAGTCATTATTGGCACCGGAACGAGAAAATGGAAGGCAAACGAGCAAAACGTTCCCTTGACACCTTGGAATGTATTCATACACGAGTGTGCCAAAAACGGGGTCTTCAACATACATTGAGACGTAGTTGGAACACTCCACTTCTAGATCATCATCCACTGATCTGCTCCGCACGCTCGGATAAAATCAAGATTCACCTAAATAAAATTCAGATTATGTATTGCGACACTTTTTAAATTCAGGAACCAAGAGGATCATTTAGGCTGTAACAGCAATATTCATGTCTAGCTAATACAATTACATAACATGCCGTAAAATTTGATTCTAATTTGACAAGGTGATCCATCCCATTTTGTTCCTGCTGTTATTTTGGGCATGAACTGGAGGAAGTATTATTTTTCTCGAGTCAAATGGCTTTGTTTGGGTTAGAATCATGATTCAAACCTGATGGCTTTGAACATCTGAAATTAAACACTTTCAACTTGGGTGACAATATGCCCAAAAAGTCAAAGCACTATGGGAACAGAAAGGAATAACCGTTCAAATTTATGTTTTGAATTTTATCATGCGCCTTTGATGACCTAGACACAAATATGTTTAGGACAACAAAGTGGTTTGCCTTGGTTCCCTGTTTTCAAAAAGAGCCCCTCCCATCGACCTACACCGTTAGAATCTCCTATTTAGGTCAAGTTCTCTTCTAACAAAGAGTGTCTCTCTTCGTGCTACTGAGCTTTCATTTTCCTTCAAGTCGCCACCAATAAGAAGAATGAACCTTCAAGTGGAGCGTTGTCTTGGTCCCGCCCACGGATTGCTCACGGCACTCCACTTGCATGACTTCGATTGCATTGAGAACTCTATGTATGTACGTACACCTAGGTACGTCAATGTGGATGGAGGAGGAGAGAGGAGAGAAAGGCCGGGGAGATCTTTTCTTGAACAGTCGCTTCCACTCCTCATTCTGGCTAGATTGCCCACTTTAAATGCCAACGACGTTGGCACAGTTGTGAAAGAACAAGAAAAAACTACTTGAACATGGACTTTGATTCGCAGAAGCAGGCTGCGAATGATCATAATCAAATGCTTTTGAAGGCCGACGTTCAAGCAGAAGAAGAAACGTTGGCCATGGTGAGACAAGTGAGACAAGTGAGACAGGCTGAGGATGAGTTATTGGAGAGTGAAGACGAGGAGAGCTCCGAAAAGTATCTTGTGGGTGAGGGAGAACTTCCCTTTTGAAGCACGACGAACGTGTTGCTCGCTTGCTAAAGTGTTTGCTCTGGTTTTAGATGACGAAACATGGCTAGTGATAGCGAAGCAACGACTTCTCAATCGATCCGAAAACACCCAGCCAATCTCAAGTAGCGCGTCCACAACGTCCGGAAGTCCAATACAAGCTCGAATTAACCGGCGCAAGACTAACCAGATCCATTTACCATTGACCTTAGATCTCTCTTCACCGCTCTCTTTTAGTAGTGCGTGTCCCATCCCCACCACCACAACCACCACCACCACCAGTGTTTGCTCCCCTGACCTTGACAATTGTCAAGATTCGAAGCAAGTGGAGCTCAATAGCGTTCCCTCTGTAAGTAGTAAATGTTCCATTCTGAATTGGAACGCCAACATAAGGTTGGCACTCCACTCTCATCGACAATTGTGTTGGTCAGTGTGTGCATATGCATTCCAAAGTTCATCTCACGAACTAGGAATTACTTTCTAGTTGTTCATGGTACCTTGATTCCCCAATTGATTCACGCTAAGTAATTTCATACACTGGGGCGGATTGCTTTCAGCTCTTTTATGACATTATCGTATTGCCATTTTTGCGTAGTGATTTCTTAGCTTAAAGTGCTGTGAAAGTAATGGACCACTTCTAGTTTGAACCTTTTTAAATGTGCATTGACGTGATACATCAAAGGTTACTGTTGGTGTAAAAACTGGTGATTGACGTTATTTATTGAAATAATATGCTTTAAAATCAACAATTTCTCGGACCCCGAATTAAGTCGAACGAACTTCTGAGACAAAGACGTGGAGCCTAACCAAGCGCCAAATTTTTTCATTGCTTTCGTAAATTGATCGTTCATAAATTTTCAAGTGTTAGACACCTTATGGAACATGAAAATTTGTTCGTATATGCAATACATTCTATTCCATAATGTCGAGAGGTATTTAAAGATGAGTTTTTCTTTGGTTTGGATTCTCACGGACTTTTCTAACCGCTACAGGGAATGCCATCCCCAATACTATCAAAATGATAAGTTTTAATTCGTCAATTTACTAACTTTCAATCATTATATGATATTTGGTCTACCAACGAATTTGAGTTGGCAGACCGAGCTAGTCCTTGAATGTATGTAGGGTTGATCAGGAATGCTATCTAAAAAATGTGTCCAAGTCTAACTTGAAAAAGTGCTGCCGGATCAACAAGGCCTACGTATACCCTACGAATATTAAAGGGAAGCAAATTAAACAATGAAGGAGCCCAAAATATACGTTCAGAATTGACTAGAGATTTTGCAATTACCGTTTTTATCAAGATAACAAATGTAACTTTTGTCTTTAGACCTCGGATGATCCATTAATTTTGAGGCATCCCATACTTTGGCAAATAGCAAACATTGAGTGGTCGACTTATTTCAAATTTGTTTTTTCTGACATTCCTTGCAACTTTTGCATGGACTCATTTTCCTTTCAGAACTTTGATATCACAATGGAAGACAAGATGTTAGACTTGAAAGGTCGAGCAATACAATTGGCCAAGGACTTGAAGGAAATTAAAGCTCATCCAGAGGTCAGCGTACCCTCAGACCTTCTCGATTTGATCTCACCCACTTCGTCTGATCAAGGGTTAGTGGACGAAATCCTCCAAAGGTCACTATCCAACACTTCATCTTGCCAAGATATGGACCAGATTTTGCCACCAATACAAGCAGATGTTGTATCGGAGAAGCGTGCTACACGTGAGAATGGAGGGGCACACGTGGACAGTATTTACAGCGTTAAGGAGCCGGAAGACGAAGAAGAAGACGAAGAAGAGGAAGAAGAGGACCCCAATGAAACTATCGTGCCAATTACGGACAGGGCCCTGGAACGACTTGATTCTCAGGACTCTTTGGAGCGGGTTGAAAGCCTCCAAGACGATGAGATCCCACCGGTGGCTCAAAAGGAAGATGATTCCAAGGACATCAATTTAAGACACCTGATTAAGGAGTCTTGCCGACGAAACTCTAAATCACTGGAGCCCACGCTTAGAGAAGTCGAAAATTATCCGACGATAGCACTGGCTTCTCCCCGATACACCTCGGGTCAGAGTAACTGCGCCGAGAAAAGAATCTTGGGAGCCACAAGAATTGACAAGGCTTGCCCCATGTTCTTGGACTTGAGTGCCGAAGGGGCCAGGAAATTACGTTTAAAGAATGCGGGATTGTTCCGTTGGCACATGCCTTTCCGTCATGGATTATTTCATCAACTCAGGTGAACTTATTAAACTCGCCATGTTAAATGTGTGTCTCAAATTAAGGGGTCGTCTAAAATATGAACTTAAATGCTTATACCGGGTTCCTCTGTTTTCTAGTGATAGCGCTGAGGCCATGAATAATCCACTGATCTTTGCACCCACGGGCAATTTCTACTCCTATTTGGAGAGAAGAAAAGTCATCCCGAATGTGTATCAAGGCCCCACCAAGAGGCAAGTGAGCTGCTGCCAACGAGCTTCCAACGAGCTTCCACCGCGCCACGACCACACACTCACGCTTAAGTTCTAAATCTGGAGGCTGGCTTGGCTGACTTTTTTCGCATTATCCCCTTCTTTCTTCTAAATCAAAGTCAAATACCAGCCTTTGAGCCCAATCTATCGAAGACACGACTCGCCAATAAATTTGAGGTTTTTGCCGCTCATCTGACTGATCAAACATAATTAACGATTCAATCAGGTCGGTCTTGAGAATCGCTTCGACCCCGATTAGTCGGGATTTGTTCGCTCTCGTTGATGGTTCCTTGAAAATTTCGCCTCTCTTCCCGCCTCATTATTTTTGACAAGCAAGCTCGGCGTTCCCACCATTTTCTTCATCATCGTCAAAATTATCATCGACATCGTCATGAGCCTTTGGTTTCTCTTGCATAGTCAATTGTGCTTGTTTCCTCTACGAGTGACTTGTATTGAGAACATGACTCGGTCAGGTAAGCCATTCACTTGTCTTCGAACGATGATAAGTAGGCTCCGACAAAATATGTTGCTTCTACGTAGAGCAGAAATTCCAGAAGTTTGACGGTTCGGATGTGCAAAAGAGCTGATTCGGAAGGAGCGATTCGGAAGAAAACCGGTTAGTGACACCATCTCAAACTTCTGCTA
>NC_081449.1:79541-92923 GCF_007210705.1 Tigriopus californicus
CTGATTCGGAAGGAGCGATTCGGAAGAAAACCGGTTAGTGACACCATCTCAAACTTCTGCTCGACATACGAACAACATTTCTTGTACGAGTCTAATCATAAGTATGTAACAAAGACAAGCAGTTCAACTATTTTGGTTCTGGATTATAGACGAGAAGACAAAACATCTTGATCAATTAGAAAAGACTATTTTCAAAAGAGATGCGAGGTCTGCAAAGGAAAAACAATTCGTTAAAACCGCTCATTAAATATTATTAGATTAACCAGAACGCAGAAAATAGCGCAAAAAATGAAATGAAATCGCAAAAGTTCTAACACGTTTTGCTTCAAAGCATGACAAAAACCTCAGTGGTATTGTGCTGTATGAACGATTTTGAATAAGAAAAGGACCTAGGCCTTAGATAATAACGTAGAAACAACGAGAAACGCCTTTTGTTGGCATTTGAAAGACTTTTTAAGAAGATGAATAATCGAGATATGTATTTGGTCAGAGAATTCTGTAAAAGAACAGTCTGAGAATAAAAAGCAAAGAGCCTAAGTTTGAGAATCGTGGAAAAAGACATGGGAAACATAATTTGTAAAGCACTCAATTTTTATCAAGGAAAAGTGGTCGGTAAAGAACGTAATACGTTAGAAAAAATCAGGTAAATGTGAAAATGTGCAAAATATTACAAATGCCGCAGGGAAACGTAAAAAGGTACTAATAAATTTCGAACAACCATGGGAATCGTGTAATTACAGTTGACGCATCATTAAACAACCTTTTTTTTTCTTTTCAGAAAACAAGATGGAGCTTCCTTTCCCCTCGAATCAAACCGAAGTGGTTGGAGGTAGGTAAATGCCACAAAAAACTAACAATATCATAACTCGAGAGATTCATCGGCAATCATGGGTTATTCACACAACCTCTACAACAGCAGTTTGCTTGCGAGCATTCAATCTACAGTAAAAGATCCGCCCAGCTCGAGGGATCCAAATTGTATCTTTTTTAGTAACATGAAATAGTAGCTGTATTCCTCAACGACTATACTTGTACATAAGTTGAATAATAAGTTGTTACGAGTCGCTATACAGGTTATTCAATACTTAAAGAAAAGAGTGTAATATCAATATAATAATAGATCATTTTATTATATCATAATAATATATTACATTATTATATTATTATATCATAATAATATATTATATCATTATACCACAATAATATATTATATTATTATATCAAAATGATATATTGTATAATAATATAATATTAAAATACATAATCATTAACAATGAATTATATTGCTTTTAACAATATTTGACATTTTGTAATCACTTCCAATATGATATTTTCATCGGTGAGTGATGGGTCGGATGGGTGAACTTGGCCCAGCGGCGAGAAGAAGCTGGCCATCACATCGTCCCTTAACGGACTGATTCTTCGTCTGTGGGTATTATATATTAGTGTTTTAAAGCTTCCTTTGACGAAAGCTCCGGAAGGAGAATGGAACTAGAGACTCAATCTTCGAAACCGTACTAACCGTGTCCTTCACGTCATTGACAATCTAAGGTAAAATTTAGCTCCATTAGAGCCCTTTGAAAACAATTCTTGACAAAAAGGATTTTTGACCGTCGCGATTCTTGATCATCTCATTGTTTTAACCAAATCCAACTCGAAATATACAAACACACGCACACATGAATATCATCACAAAAAGGAACCTTCGTAAGCATAATAAAATTGCTTTTCACTTTCCAGGGCCAAGTAAGGAAGCAACAGGGGTGCTCCTCTTTGTCAACATTGCCGTCAGCTTTTTTGTTGGCGGATTCCTACTTCCCAAACTCTATGCCAAATGCCGTCAAACCGAAAGGCCAATCCATCATGAGGTTTCGTCGACTCGAGAACAATTCCGCAATGACATGGAAAACGGCACGGGAGCCAATCAAGGAGTTTGATAGTAAACAGCCATTATTTACGTTATCAGAGAACCCGTTCGTCAGCGCTAAAAGCCATTTTTGATATGGTCGTCAAGGATCTAATTAACCGGAAATTAATAACTGGGACAGTTGCCGATGTACAAACTCTACTGGAAAATATGTTTAAACCAAAAACACATCATTTTTTGCGGTATAGAAAAATTCTAGCATCCCCATCAATATTCCAGTAGTTCATGCTTGAGGATAAATATGAACCTTGGAATAGACCAGTTTCATGGATGGATATGTGCCTTGTGTAGATCTAAGCATGGAGTCCACATGACTTAGGGAAGCGAAAAGCGAATAGTGTCAGAGGTGGAGGAGCAGGACCCAGAAAAAATATGAAAGAGTTATAAATAGTGCATTGAATAATTATTGCAAATAAAACGGTCAAGAAAAAAACAGCGTCTCAAAAACCTGGCCAAAATTGGCTTTATTAATCATTGAATTTGAAGAAAATTTATTGAATAATCTTTCGTCATTGGTTTGATTTCCACACGGTGTGTGATTCGCCATAATAATGAAAGGCACGTTTCAATGACAAACCAGTGTTCAAGCCCCTTTTTTCATGGGTACCTTAATGTGGATCAAAATAAAAAAAGATTGTTTGAAACTATATTATAAACAATGATTTTCCTCAAAGGTTTGAAGCTAAATTGATCCAATATTTGGTCCATGAACCCAAACAAAAGTTAAACGTGCATCGACAAATGTTATTGCCAAAGGCATGAAAAGGTGATATAAGCGTCACTCAAAATACACGGTCATTTGATTTGACCTTTGAGAGCTCTTCAAGCCTTCAAGAATCTAGGCTAGTTCGAACATTGAAGTCCAACTCTCTTCTTTCTCGGGCTCCTTCATTGTTCAATTTGATGCCGTCAAATATATTTGGTAGATGTTGATCCAGTAGCAGGATTTAAGATTAGGATTACAGACAAATGGTCCACATGTTCTAAAGAATTGGCGAAAACAACCACTTGCACCTTCATCACCCACCAATGTTTTGGACAGAACTGTGTGTCGTGCGAGTAGGACTGAACAATGACATACATCCAAGCGGGTAAACGTTATTCTCCACCGATTAGTTGGCGGTGCTACCTTTTTTAAACTTAACCTAAACTTGTCAAACCTAACCTAACCTTACCTAACCTAACCCAACCTAACCTAACACGATATTGATAGCCCTTAAAGCCTCTATCTAAACCTTTCTAACAGTTTGTCACAAACTTAAAAATGAGCACCGCCAACTAATCGGTGGAGAATAACGTTTATCCATCCAAGCGTTTGCATGATCCTGGTAAAATCGTGCTGATTGGGCTGCTGAGAGTGGGGCTTCCAACGGATGGAAACTTGGTTGGGTCTTCATCCTCTCAAGGTGTTTGGAACAACCCCAATAGCTATGAAAGGCACCCTTGATTCCAATAGGAATAAGGGCTACCCAGGGAATTTTCAAAAACAGTGCTTCTTCTGAAAACTTTTTGAACCCTGAACCAACAACAACAAACAAGTCAAACTTGGACAGGTTCTTGACCAAAATCCTGATCAACCCTACATTCAAGGGCCATCGAGATTTATAACTCTTTCATCTTGAAGTGCTGGGGATCCCATTTCCTGCAGCGTTAAGAAGTCCTCAAAAAACATCGCAGAAAAAAAGAGAGGTTTGCTTATCAATCCTTTTCCCATTCATAACACTTAATGTAGCACGAGTTCTCATTGGTTTTCTAGTGCTAAAAAGCCCTTGAACATTTGCCAGAAAAAATGTACGTGGATGACAAAAATTGCTGGACCGAGCGTCAATTGGAAAAACATTTGTCTGGGTAAGGAGCTTTTGTACAAGGAGCTAAAGTAAAAAAGGGAATCTTTATTACGAATATATATTGAGATGTCTCATTTTGGGTTCGAGAAAATGAAAAACGATTACCAGACTACACGAAAGTATTTTTAACGGAAAACACGAAACCTTTAGCTTTGATTTTTGCGGAGAGATTGTAGCTCTGGCATAGAATGTTGTTTCTCGGTCGTCCGGATTTGTTATATGTAATCCTTCATATCATAAGTTATACTTTTGGTATTACTTGTTACGGTGACAAAATGGTTACTGGATGCGAAGACCAGGACAAAATAAGAGTGAACTGTTGGACACTCCCAACCGTATGAATGCCTGTGAACCGACAATTTGAATGCAGTTTACTTACCCGATTGGCATCATATCGCATGAGGTCACCTCAACCACATTGCCCTCTTATAAAAGTATCTATACGCATATCTTTACCTTCACTTAGTCTCTTCTACATCATCACATCCTTACGCAAGACCAGGTGGGGTCAGACACGGCTCTCCGTTTGAATTTCGCTCGCTTTTTCGTGATGTCAGTCCGCGTATGATGTACCGGAGAGGCATAGCTTTTTTTTTAAATTTGATTGTCAAGTATAATTATAACTTTATAAAATATTTCTTTGAAATATGTCGTTTGGAGGGCATGCACCCGCCTCAAATGGTCCCTTTTATTGAGTGGAGACAACGCCCTCTGCTTTGTCTAGGTGCTGACAAACAAACGTGGAAACGAGAGAACACGCTCAAAGATGCCAGATTTTATCAAGGGATTATTAGATGAACAATTTATTGGTAAAGTATTGTGATACAATGAATAACCCCTCTCAACTCATCTGGGAGACCTTTCAAATCTTCTATGGGCAAAATTCCGAGCAATTATGGCATGTAAATAAGAACCAAAGAGGAAGCTGCACACTGTACGGTTGATAACACGAGAAATTCTAACCACCGGCGGCCATTTTTGACCACCTTCCAACACTTTCTGCCATTTTTTGCCGCTTTCCGCCATTTTCTGCCACTTTCTTCGACCAATCTCGATTTTTCTTATCGCTGATTCTTATCCATGACATGATTTTTTTTTTGTATTTGGGGTGCTAAGGTCGGAGTTATTAACCTCGCCGGGCCAGCAAAGTTGGTCAACATATCGTCCATATCGTTATATTGTGAGGCAGTGTCATAATCCATATCAGATTGGTTCTCCATCTGTGAGTGTGTTTAACGTCTAAAACATTCTTTGAGAAAGGGTGGGGAGGAGAATCGAACTGGGGACCTCTCTCATGCTAGGTTATGTAATAAACTTTGTCAAGTCTATGGTCAAACAGTATTACTTTAAGATTTATCAACTAATAAAGCCAACAATTTTAAGCCTAGGACCTGACCAAACTGAAAGGAACAGTAAATTATGACTTCATTATAAATTGCATTGCTAATGGCACTTTTTCTCTTAAATTTGAATAAATGGCAAAGATTTGCCTAACACACCACAAGTATTTGTTTGTTTGTTACAGTACAGCTTGTTTCATCCGTCAAGACTACCGATACAAGGTTTTTGAGCTTTCACTGCCAAAGCAAGTCAACCTTAATGCTTATACAACTGAAGAAATTCAATATGTCTGTCCAATCCTTGTAGACGTTAAGCTTTTCTTTTAAACATATCTTTGTGTTGGTAAGGTTGGCCTCCTAACAATACTAAACCACATAAGTCTTCTAAAGGTTTCTAAAAAGTGACGCATTCAATAGTTATAGACCTAATTTTGACATGTGTTTTTTGTACTTGTTCATGCACTTTTCCTCTTTCTTGAGGCGCAGAGTGTCGTCACAACTGGTAGTAGCGGGCAGCCACGTTGTCACTTATACCTTGCGCTAGACTAATGTATGCAGGGTCAGTTGGATATGGATGGAAGGGTTCTTGCCACGGCCTGGCATCTGATGATGGGTGTCACAATCCAATCAAAAAGTAGCGCTAGTACCTAGCACTCATTTAACGTAGGTCGTGCCTAAATTGTCTAGTATAAGCTCATTGATGTGCCCAGTATTGATGAACCTTCGTTAGGATGTGCTCGGGGTTGATATAGATTGCAGAATGAAGCCATTGTTCACCTCCCGTACATCTAGCAACGATCCCAATCCAACTGTTGGTATGGAATTCAACCATTCTTGCGCCGCTCAAGTTGGTGGATGACAACTCGTGAGTTCAAGTATTTGATAAATTTCCAAGGGATTAACTTTGGCAGGGTCTCATTTGTCACGAGCTGCCATTTTTGGGCAAGGCTAAAAATGTCGGACCCCTCGTCCTTTTCTTCCTCTCCTTCTTTCGTACCCGTCCATTTTCAAAACGCTACACAGTGGTTGAAGGATTTACCCTGAGACATTTTGGAAATTTTTCTTGAATTATCAAATGAAACAACTTTGAATTTTTTGCTTTATAGTTTTTTTTGCCCAGATCACAAAAGCTTAAACAACTAAAAATACATTTCTAACTTTTATTTTTGAAATGTTTTTGGCGAAAATTGCGAGCAAACTTTGAAGCAATAAAGTAGATTGTAACCTAATTAGTAATAAAGCACCTGAATAAGTTCTATGGGGTTTAGGGGACTTGTTGTCATGTCATAGCTCGGATATTATATCAATGGAAAGATACATAAAGTAAGATTTATGACTCTTTCGTCTTGAACTGCTGGGGATCCCATTCCTTGTAGTCTTAAGGAAGTCAGCAAAAAGAGAAAAAAATGCCCTCGCTATGGGGACGTTTAGGCAAGCTCTGGCAGGTTCGTTTGTTTGCCGGTACCAGTGCTTGCCTAAATGTCCGAATAGGGATTGTTACAACTGATGGGATCAAATAAAATTATCACGGGATGTTGCGACTGGGGCTATCAACTTACATTTTGAGTGGCATGTGGGATCGCTAAAGGAATATTGGAAACCTGTTAGTTAGTCACAAAAAGTAACCCTGAATTTTCTGCGAATTAACCAGGGTTACCTTTTTGGTCAAACCTAACCTTTTTCGTGACGTTGGAAATGGCTGGTGATTTGACTTTCCTAGTTTTCTAGCAATCCTGATTTTCGAAAATTTATTTGATCCCATCACTAATCGTTACTCTGCTCCTCCCCCGAAAAGTAAACAATAACAAACGCTGGCTCTGGGAGGGACCACAAGGCAGCTTGGGTATTAAATGTCTAAGGGAGGTTTTGTCCTTTAATTCCTTGCTCAAGAACAGCTATTGCAAAAACAATTCAATAAGGCATTTCATTTCTTAAATGGTTTTATCTTGGAACTTTTATTTAGTACGCGCACCATATACAATTTTCTGTGCCTAAATAAAATTAGAGTATTTGACCGGCAAACATGATTATCTTGACTTGTTTAGTTCATTATTTGCACAGAAGGTGCGCAAGAAGACAATTTTAAGCAAAAGCATATCATCCTACTTTCTTCTGTCTTTTGAATTCGATATTCATAAAATATCATACAAATTAAAAGACATTCGTAAAAAGAAGCAAAAAACAAATTGACAAACACAAAAATAGATATTTTTTGGTTTGTTTTTTCACGGGCTTTTCTAACAGCTACAGGGAATGTAATCCGCAGTACTATTAAAATGAAAGGTTATAATTCGTCTATTTGTTACCTTTCAATCTTTATATGATATTTGGTCTACCAACAAATTTGAGTTCGTAGACTGAGCCAATCCTTGAATATATGGTTGATCAGGAATGCTATCTAAAAATTTGTCCAAGTCTGACTTGAAAGATGCAACCAGATCAACAAGGCCTACGTATTCCCTACGAATATTAGAGGGAAGCAAATTAAACAATGAAGGCGCCCGAGAAAGAAGAGAAGTGGACTTCATTGTTTGAACTAGCCTGGATTCTTGAGGGCTTGCAGGTGCTCTCAAAACGCACATTAAGCCTTTACGGTCACTAGAATTGACCCTAAATCCTGGGTTGGGACAAAGCTCATGGATACTTTTGAAAACGTACAGTATCAGATACCTTTCGTACCTTCTCTGAACACTGTACAGTCCCAACTTTTCTAGTCTCTCCCAATACAAGAGCTCTCTCATTCCTGTACAGAGTTAGCATCGTGATGCTGTCTCTGGACTTAAATGTGAAATATATCCAACCACACATTTGAAAAGCTTTACCCACCTTCAATTGGATATGCTCATCAAACTTTCCATTATTTTGGAGGACTACACCTAAATCTTTCATAGATGAGACCTGCTCAATTTGATATCAAATGCAAACTTTTGAGCGGTTTTGTTTCAGAAAATATCCAAAATTGATCTCGATATATTACTATACTTAATGTCAATGGGTGCTAAAGTATACATAGCCTTGCATTCAGTTGAATTCTGAAAAAAAATGCTGTCAACAGCCAATCTTATATTTTTGGGTCTGGCCATCTTACATATGTGGTCTATCTTGAAGACTTTTGAAGCTGAATAAATCTTTATGCTAAAGACTTCATTGATTGTTTAACTAGGTGTATGCAAAGTTTTGACGAATCCAAAATAAATAAGCATATTAGTATAAGCAAAGACACTTCATCTTTTCAGTATCAGTATAAACTGCTTTGGCATTTGAGTTCAGATGGAACAAGGACACTCTGGAATCAAAATTATTAACATTTTATCCCATGTAACTCATTATTGGTGAAATGGCTCTTATCCTAATTCGTATTCAAAGTCTAACAAATGTCATTCTTAATTTCCATCAAATGTGTTTTAAAAGATCATAGTTTGTCAGTCTTCAATTTGAACTAGGATTCCATAAAACAATAAAATCAAAGTACAGTTGAACTTAAGTTTAACGATATTGTCCGTAAGCAGAGAACATATCTTTAAATCGAGACTTGCTATCAAGTAAATATAATATTTGGTAAGCAGCAAAAATATCATTAAATCGAAATTTATCGTTCAATTGAGATTTGTTGAATCGTAGTTCGACTGTAGTTTTTTATGATTTTTGTCGGTTAAAAAGAATGCCCAGATTTGCTTGGGCATTTCTTTTGAAACTCAATGAGGCGTTTTAACCACCGTGGCTACTTAAATAGCTTTTGTATAGGATACATCCCGATTCCCAGGCTGGCCCAGCGAGGACTTCTGAAACCGAATACGCTGGAAGATCAAAAACAATGGGTTGGACTTAGACCCACGTTCGTTTCGTTGGTTCATCCGGTTGATCGCCAGAGAGGGGCCAAAAATTTTGGAAAAAGCCGTTATCTATGCATTGGTTTCATTCTCAAGTCGGGGTATCAAATTGAGCATGCACGTTGGATATTCTGGATTTGAAAAAGTTGCCCATTTTACTCAATTCGCACCAAGGAAAATGTTTGATTCTCTTCATTCAATCTATATAAAAGTGGAATGTCCAAAGCTCCTCGTTCTCGACTCAAGAGGTCTTTGAATGGTGAGTAAATAAGTACCAAGTCCGTATGCGTCAATCTAATGGCCGTACCATTTTGGAGATCTTAACCACTTATTTCGTCTATCCATAGTCCGCAAACACAACACACACCACATCAAAAGAAGCGAGAGTGCCTGGTTGGTTCGTCTACCCTATTCAAGAACAAAACGTTGTACCTGATTAATTTGAAACAAGCCATGGGATTGATCAAGGACCATTGGCCAAAAAAAATCGTCTAACACCACGAGATGGGCGTCACAATTCCCGGAAATAGCTCACCGGTTTGAATAGTAAAACAACTGAATGAATGAAAACAAACCAATAATGCTCAAACGTTGGCAAAATGAACGCTACATTTGTCTGACGGCAATTTGATCGCAATGTTGACCCAATACCAATTCAAATGAAACCATTTCGTTTGACTCAAAAGGCCCCTTAGCATGATACAATTGGCCGCCAAAACTGACAGGCTCCCCTGTTATGCCTGCCAACGAGAGGCGAAAAATGGTTTCTCCTCACTGCATGAACATCATCAAATCAATGTCAAGATGTCCTGCACTCCTGAGTTCCTCACGTTCTCCACTTCATCTTTCCTTGGGCAGACTGTTGCTCAGATCCCAAGAGAGTTCGTTGTCTCAAGTTCTCGCTTGTCAGTTCATCCATCCATCCATCCATCCATCATCCAACTTGTTAGAACTTCCAGGGCTAGCTAATTTCTGATGAGTGAGAATCGCATTCTTGTACTCGTAGTACTGCCCACAATATCTACCAACCAACCAACCAACCAACCAACCACTTGCTAGGGCCAAGCGACTAGGGTAAGGAGCGAAATATTCGGCCAAACAAGGTATTACTACATACACTTATTACAAGGGGTTTGTTGTTCCCCTGGGTATGAAGTATGAACATTCAAGTCTAGCATACCTCGTGTGTGTATTCTATGTGCATTCAGCCTTCATCTGAACCAATCATTTCTTCCCAGAGGCTGTTATTTTCATCATCTTGGACTGAAGAGGCCCGATCGGTTCCCTTTCATCCCCGTTCGTCATCCCCGGTTTCATGATTTTCATGACGACGAACGATTACCGTCCAGCCGGATCAAGGAGGCCATGAACCATCAATGGTACAGCTCCTGGTACAGGGGCTGACGCACTCAATCGGCTTCGGGGGAGTCCATCCACCCCTTCTCTGAGCTCGATGTTCAGTACTAATGGGCAGGCTTGGGCTGCCCAAACGAAACCCACCCACTCTTGACAGGGTGTGCGTCCATGTACGAACTGAACTGTACGTGCGTGTCATGCCCATTAAGGCATCTCCTCAATTCCCTGTCTCTCTGTCTGTCTTTGTGATCCTTTGGAGGGAAGGGAGAAAGAAACGATTCAACCCGACCCCATTATGAAATTGATGATGATCTACCATAATTTCACTAATGAGAGTGCCAGGCGCAAATAAACTCCTCATGCACGTCAGATCAACCAAATTTCCGTCACGTGGCCAACCAAGCTGAGGTGTGAGTCCTCATAGCAAGTCTAGTCTATGTAATGAGCTTCAGAATTCGTCAGCTTGAAAAAATGGCCTGTAAGGGATAGCACTAGTACTTTTCTGGGCACCCAAATGAATTGATCCGATTCTCAAAACCCACGATTTGGACTTGACTAATGTTCTGGCCACGATTTGAGATCGTCCATACCCCATCATCAAGAATCAATTTCTCGGTATCGACTTCACCTATCTGGAGGCTAAGTTCATAATCTAGTAGTGATGCCATTTCATCGACTCTGTCCGTGCAAGTGTCAATTCTCTCAGCTTCTATCCAATGTAACTCTTTTCTCGGAGATTGATTATCGATGAAGCTTAATGCATCAGTTCTATTTGATATGCCTACTAGAGGGGCACAACTGACAAAAGGGACGAGATGGTTTCTATTGGCCGCTTGCAAATATATTATTCGTTCCAATCTCGTTTGATCTAGTCTCAATTGCAGATTTGGGTGCGTCGTTTTGTTGGCAAATTTATTCTTATCGTTTGTCTTGTCCCTTGTTTCACAAGCCATATGACATGACAAACTACTTTCCCATTTCAAAAATCGGCGCTCTGTGCTCTGCGTTAGAGATTGTATGCCTAGGTCCTGATCCC
The DNA here is from genome assembly GCF_007210705.1 of Tigriopus californicus. Lineage (NCBI taxonomy): Eukaryota > Metazoa > Arthropoda > Copepoda > Harpacticoida > Harpacticidae > Tigriopus > Tigriopus californicus. Next base: position 90,878 of record NC_081449.1, read on the forward strand.
ATCAAAAATTCCTACATAGCATATGGATAAAGCAAATATTCCCCAATTTAACTTGCCAGTCGTTGAGGCTACTTGGTTCCTGGTTCGATGAGGTTGACCCTAGTGCAACAATGATATTCGCCTTAGTTAAGAAAATTTGTGTTTTACAACAGGGTCATGCTCATCCGTAAGCTGAACTTTCTCGTTATTTGCCACTTGATCTAGAAACCAACCTTGGTCTTTTATCTGTCAACGCCAAGGCTCGATCGTGGATTTCTGGTCTGACCAGAGTGAATTGTCCGTGCTCCATTTCCCGTGACAATGATTTCTACAGCCGTCCAACAACAATCGTGTGTAGGTCCAGTGGCCCATGAATATAGATAGTCTTACCCATCAGATCCGGGGTAATAGGTCGTTCGACGTATCTATCATTTGTCATCTGTCCAAGCCATCCAGTCCATTCACCCATTTGGGCGTAACCAGAACCATAAGTGTGTGCCCCATTCCGCAGTCCTTCATCACTCTCTGATTTATGAGCGAACCTCGAACTAGCTCTTCCATCTTGCCCCTCCTCACCTTCTTTCTCTTCAATCTGGATTTGGGGGGGTTCGGGCCTTCAGCACCAATCGGCTTTGGCCATTGCCAGGCGTAAATCCTTGGCCTGAAGCTTACGTGTGTGAACGACTTGTCTTGAAATGGACCTTGGCTCATTGACACCCAAAGGAGCCGGTGAAGCGCGTCGTTTCAAGAGGTCGGATCTTTCATGACGGCGAGACGCTTTGACCTTTCGATTTGAGGCGTTTTCACGCGTAGGTTCATTTGATCCCGAGGAGAACTTGTGGAAAGTCAAAAAATCAGCACGTGCACGGCTGGCAACCCGTGCAATAGTGCGAATTCAAAACCCGAACCATGAAAGCATTATCGCCAAGCTAAGCTGGTCTCAGTGGTGCCCCAACAAAGTGCCCTGGTTTTTGCTATAAATCCGATGTCGTATGTTTAGACATGGATCCGCGCGAAATAAGAGAAAATCCTAGTTTGCGATTGAACATGATATATAAGAATATTTCTGCACCTCATGGTGGCAATGCCTAATGATGAAATGTTTTCAGTAAAGTTTAAAGCCGCCCTACAATCTTGGAATGTAAAAATGGCAAAAATTCGAACCTCTAAATCAGGATATGGCATGGGGGGAATAGCAATTTCCAACAAGTAATGTCAAGTTAGATTACATTTGCCGTTATTCCACTTTGGCCATTTTCACTTTTTGGCTGACTGTTTCGTTCTTTTTCTCCTCACCCAAATTCAAACGCATGAAATGAACTGCTTTAAAAGTAGGGGGTTCCTGTAAAACCCTTTCATATTGGTACGTGCATAATTGATGGAAACTATGGCGAGATAAAAACTTTGTAGACGGCAGGGCATGATACTGAAGTTATCGTATCGCTCTTGGTGCTCTCTTATGAAGTAAGGCTTATTCCTTTTGTAGTCTAATATAATGTAGATCGGCAGAGATTTCGCATTGAAATGAGTTTTAAGTACACACAACTTGACCGAACTATCCCAACAAAGCTGCCTTTTCAAACTTTTGAGGAAACCATCATCAAGCAAATTGCAATGAACACGTGCCAAGTGAAAGCTCCTCAACATACACAAGAAAAGAACAAAGTGCTCAAGATAAGAAAAAATGAAAGCTTTTGATGCACGCACAGTTCAATTTGCATTTGCTTTTCTCCGTGTTGAACCAAACCAAAATATCCTTGGCCTACATCAGAAAGTTCTAATGGCTAAACCCTAGGTAACGACAAGCTCAACCCGACTTGACAACTACCAATGATACGTCACCCATAAGTCGTGAACAAGTGGACATGCTTTCTGGTAAGTTTCAAAGGCTTACTCGTACGTCCGGGAACAATCTGTTCCAGTTCCGAGTTCCAACGAAGCGTATTGTTGCCCAAATTCTCCGCTCGTCCTCCCGTCTTCTCTCCTTTTCCCTGTCCTCTCTCTTTCTCACGGATATTTTTCATCCTCGGAGCGAGCAACGGAGAACGAGCGAGAGAGAGGCAGAAA
>NC_081449.1:92964-109332 GCF_007210705.1 Tigriopus californicus
TCTGAGCGATCACTTCGCCGTCGGACGCGAGCGTCTCCTTGATCTCGGCTTGTTCGTCTTGTATTTTGCCCTGTTCTCCGAGGAGGAGCACGCACAGACACTCACTGACACTCACTGACACTCACTGACAGTCACTGATGTTAGTGGATGTTAGTTAGTATTCCCCCGTTGGTTCGTTCGTAGGGACGGACGACCGAATGAGGTGCATTTATGGAACGGAGTGAGAGAGATCTCTACCATCGGATGTATTCACAGTGCTAACGAGACCAACGCCATACCGCAAAGATGATGAGGATGAGGATGACGAAAATAATGATAATACTAATGGAAATGATGATAAGAACATTGATGAGGATGAAGATGATGATGATGATGGTGAACGCTCGTGGGTGAAGAGAACAAACATGTGCAGTGTGCAGTGTACCGGGATATTCCTTGTGGGAGGCGATATGTCATGTAAGTGCAATGTTCAATCTATTTATCCACCACATAGCTCAAAGACACAATTCCAAGCTCAGATAGCTGCGATAGGTGGAAAGACCGAAGTAGTCTTTTTGTCGATGAATCGAGTCTCTAGGGAGTTTTTTTTGGTGCCAGTTACGCTGGAAGAAGGATAAGAGATTAAGCGAACTTGGCAAATATGAGTGAGTGACGAATGAGAATACAGGATGGAAGACAGTGAGCACATACTTTGGCAAGTGTTGGCAAGGTCTAATTAGCAAATAATTGGTCAAAAACATGCTGAGCATTATTTTCCACTCACGGTGATTAGCGCTAGCTTTTGCTGAATATCAGAAATAGAGAAATGAGATTGATTTTAAGAGATTCTATACGAATGGCTCAAATTAGCAACATCCATAACACCTGATCAACAGTCAACATTCGCATTTGTTTCACTTGCCTTCAGCAAATATTGATATTCTTTTCAATTTTCTTCGTACCAGTGGTTGAAGCAAACTCACAACAGAGCATTTCTATTGAGGTTTTTCCTTTCGGGCATTTTTCGATAGGTAAAGTCCAAACAAATTCAGAATTTTCCCCTGCACTCGACGCCTTCTTTTGGTATGTCAAAATCATGACCCTTTCTTATGTTTGGTCTGTATGTTCTGCTGACGTTAATTTTCAAGATCCAACTTTATCTTTTTATTGCAAAAAATTCAAGCGGTGTGGTTAAGAACCGCATAAAAATGTATGCAAAAAAATAATCTCTGCCGAATCCAAGAGGCTTTCCAAACAAGGAGCTTGAACTCGTCTTGGGTTTTGGTGTCTATGCATTTCATTGTTCGTGAAGGGTTGGTCAAAAACCTACTCAGTGGACGGTAATGTCATATAATGCTATTGTCTGGACGGGTTGCCACCGTTGATTATTGTTCTTGTTCCTAAAGTTGGGTTGGCGTGACTCTGGTCCGGTTTCCGACAATGCCAGCCGCCAAGTTTCCACAAGGAATGCAATGCTGTCAAGTAGGTATAGCCCAGGTCTGTTTTGCTCAGATAATGCTCTGTGTTAGGGAAGTTGTAGAAAATCATATACTTGGAATATAAAGTCCCCCAGCACACATTGTTCAATCTGCTTCGGATTTAAAATCCAAGGCATGTGGAATTGAATCAAAAGAACCGGGGTGAGTCATTTCCAGATGTCGAGAGGCTTGTTTTGAGATTGCCAAATGAGAGCGACTTTCATATACCCACCCTGCTTTGAGGCTTTTGTTGGCTTGAGACTTAAAGTACTCGTTCAAGCCTCAGCAGACGTTTTAGTAGGTTTAGTTGCTAGCTGCCACTCGGAAGAATCTGAGTAAGACTCGTCTTTGCAGTTGTAACGGAAAAAATGAGCAGCTCCCTGGTTCCTCCATCAACTCCTCATGCCTATTTCATCTGAGCTATGTTCACACGTACTGATTTCATCGGACATTGGGAGGGTATGAGGTGAGGGTAGAGAGTATTGTAGCTAAAAAGCATTGTACTTATCTATTTTTAATGTTATCCCGAGACCCTAAATAAAACATTATCATCATCATCATCATCACCAAAATGCTAATCACAAAAAGTGACTCAAGAAACCCTCAAAATGCCAAACTTAGTTAATTGATATCATGCTTACCATCCACAATGATTAAGCGTTGTATTTAAAGCCTGTATTTCAGCCGTTTGATCCTTGATGACGTGGGGAAAACTTGAAAAAAATGGGTGACTTTCAGCGACTTTTGTTCACATATTAGTCGAGGGCAAATCCAATGATTTTTGTCCTCTTAAGCAGAAACTTGAGAAAAGTACCATTAATAAGGTGTATTTTGAAGTCTGACTTTTAAGGCAAGTATCATCAATGAGACATTTGGACTTTAGAGCAGATACTTGGAATTGAAAAATAACTAGCCGTAAAAGTACCCATATCTGATTGGGTGTCAGAAAAATGTAAAAAAGATATTCCTTCAGCAAAATATTTGCCACAAATGTCGAACCCAAATGGTGAAAATCATTCAATGCTATTCAATGCTTCTAGGGCTATCAGAAGTTGTAACTAGCAAAGTAGATTGAGCGCACTTTCTTTGAAAGGTGTGCAAGGGGAACGGAACTAGCAATTTCGTTTTACTTTCAAAGGATCTTTCAAATATACTGGTTTGAAAGCAGTAGACTAAGTTGCAAACATGAGAGCGTTAATTACATAAGACCCATTTGAGCCATCACATACGATGCACAAAGTCCTTTTTCACTTGCAGGTGCGTAGGTACACTATATTCCATGAGTTGGGTAAAAACAGTCCGCCAAGCGGAAATAAAGCTATGTGGGAAGCCGCAAGAAAAAACTAGTTCCACGTTCCCCAAATTCAATTATTAAGAAACCTCATGATCAACAGTATCATTATATCATCTGTGGAGGATGAGAAAACGCCACATCAATATGTTAACTCAAACAAATTAAAACATTTAGAAACGCCCAATAGAACATTCCGAAAAAGACACTTTTCACTTTGTGAATGCTCCAACTTTGCTGTTACACTCTAGATATACTTGGAAAATTGGTTGCAAAAATGTGTTATTTTTATGCATCCTTTTTAGCCTCTATCTCTAAGAAATATCTGGTGTAAAATGTTCTTCACGAATTCTACGCAATTTAAGCCTTCATTCAGGCATTTATGATGATTGGCTTTAATTTTTGGTGTATTCGATTGTTTGTCATTTCATTACCTCTTGTAGAATTGATTGGTGATAACAATTTGCCCAGGTGTTGTTTTTGCCTGTTACTTTGAGGTAAGATCACACTATTCCTAGGCTTGCAATTCGTCTAAACTCTATAGAGAAAGCATACGGTATGTGCGTAGAACAGAAAAGTGGCAGCTCTGACAATGTTGCCTCACTGAAATTGTCTGAATTAATGTCCACTTCAACAATGAAATATGCATGTAGCAATGTTTTATTGTAACTCCTTTTCTAATGATCGTCTCAGCATAATCAGACACTTGAACAATAGCCATAACTCCAAAAGTTTCAGGTTTGAAATTACCATGCCTGATGAACTTTTGTTCCTGAATCATGAAAAATGTTTCTTTTATACTTGAATAAATCAACTTGAAAGGAGTCTCTCACTAATTCAGATGGCTTGTGCAATTCATTCAGGACTGTCCTAATACTTATGCGATTGAAATGCATCGACACAACAATGCCAATTTCTGGCGCCATGTGATAATGCTGCTTGAATTCTTACCTTATGTACCCTATGTATGTACGTACGTAATTAATCGAGTGGTTTCGAAAAAGGGTTCTGATGTCAATTGGGAGGCGGTGGCTTGAAGAATGAATGCTTTTCTTCCCTTTGGCTTTGTAGTTGACCGACTCGCCTCTCCAAAAGTTGCGCCCACGTCGGTGTGTCTATTCTGGATTCTGGATCAATACTCATCCCAACCCAGTCCCAATGAAAACATCGCGTCTGTCCTCTTCTTCCTCACCACATCCTCCCCGTCCATCAATCCGTGCTCCTTTTGCGGTCATGTCGTCACGTTGAAAGAAATCCTCGAAGATCAATTGAACCACTTATATGGGATGTGATTCACCATACTCAGGCAGGGTTGGGCGGAACAACTAACAGCCAGATGACTATAAGGATGATAAAAAAAGCATCACGATCCAGGCAGCCAGCAAATACTTATAAAAAGAAACATCCCAGAAACTCCACCCAACGCCTCCAGTGATCTTTATTACGTTCAGTATATGGACGAACCATAGGATATGAATGAAAGATTTTCATGGTTTTTAGATTTTTTAACGCAAAATAGAAGTACGCCGATAACTCAATCATCTCACCTCTGGCGGTAGAATACGATAATAAGAAAAGAATAAAGATTCCCAAAACCCTTATTCTCCAAAACGAGCTCTAGAATTCTTTGAAGAACAAGTAGTGAACGAATTTAGACTAGGCACTAAAAGTTGATCCTAAGTTTCTAGCATATCCTAGCCAAGCTAATTGAGAATCAAATCGATTTGGGAGCATTGATCATTCCGCTGTATTTTTTGTGACCAATACACCACCTCTCTACAGCCCCTAAAACGGTGCCCCCCAAATCTCGGGGCTTGTCGATCAAATGTACTTTCTTCCTTTTAGAGAGGCCTGAGTATCTCGCTCGTTTGAATGGTTCTCGTCACGCCCCTGATGATGTCTGGATTGACTCCAGCATTGGCCAAGACCCAACATGGTGTATTCCCCTCTTTTATTTTTGCCGGGTGCTTCATCCAAATTTCTTCTCAATTCAGGCTGAAAGCAAATATTTGAGACCAAGAAGATGCTGAGCCCGCCCAGTCGCTTTCAACCTTCACCTTCAAAAAAGCGGAAATAAATATGGGAACATTCGGGGACAGGTTTATGAGATTTTTGCCAGGAGCTCAACGTAGCTTCGCTTCTTGAATGCTCGATAAACGCACACTGTCTGGGAGTGCGTGCCTCAGGCGCTTTTCAATCCGCTGTCCCCCGGTTGCGATAAGTCTTGATAGATGGCGACAAATTGTCAAAACATCTCGAGAACAAATTTTGCGCCTGACATCATTGGCCGGCAAACGGCAAAGTACTAATATGTACGTACGGAGATTATTAGCCCGACAGTTTTAAGTGCGTACACTCCAATCCACCCACTCACACTTATCTTACCATTTTGTCTTTGGACTTTCTTTGCAGGTCAAATCAGTCACCAAGGAATTGTACTGTTAGACCGATCTCGGCCTACGTAGATAAAGGCCATGACCATGGTGGCCAACCAGAGCCTGGCCCTCAACTACACGGGATCCGACTCGGAGGCTTTGGGATTTCCGTCTGAAAACGAAGCCCACGGGATGGAAGTATTCGACGAGGAGCACTCGGGAGCGATGGCCATGATCTTTGAGTTCATCATCCCGGGCGTGTTGCTCAACACCATTGGTCTTCTGGGCTTAGTGGGTAAATCAGTATTTCTTGAGAAACAGGACAGGAATGAGTGCGATCATTAGGATAATCCCACGTCCAGTCAATCCGTCCGTCAGTCAGTCGGTCGGGTGGTCACACTATTATTATTATTATAACAATTTGTTTTTCCCTCCTGCTAGGGAACTTGATCTCGATTATCGTGCTGAGCCGACCCCAGATGAAGAGCTCGATTAACTGCATTCTCATTGGTCTGGCCACTTTCGACTCGATCCTCATTGTGACCTCGATCCTCATGTTCGGCTTCCCGGCCGTGTACGCCTACACCCAAAGCGTGTTCGACTACTATGTCTTTCACCTGTTCCCGTACATGACCCCGTTTATTTACCCCATTGGCATGATCGCCCAAACGGGCAGTGCCTATCTGACCTTGTGCGTGACCCTGGAGCGCTACGTGGCCGTGTGTCTGCCCTTGAAGGCCCGCTCTCTATGCACCTACACACGGGCCTGCTGGTACGTGTTCGGGATCACGCTTTTCGCGGGTGTGTACAATTTGCCCAGGTTCTGGGAGGTGTCCTGGTATTCGTCCTTTGATCATGAGTTCAACCAGACGCGCACGGACATCATTCCCACGGCCTTGAGGGATAACCAGATCTACATCAGTGTGTACATCACGTGGATGTATCTGGTGGTGATGTACATCATCCCGTTTTGCAGTCTGGCCGTGCTGAACTTGATCATTTACCACGAAGTTCGTCGCGCCAATTCCGAGCGGGCTCGACTCACCCGCCTCCAGCAAAAGGCACCCAAAACAACCTTGATTCACAATCACAACCACCCACCCACCCACACACACACATACACACTTTTTGATTCGGTCGCTTTCACATGTTTCATCCGAGGGGAGGCTTATGGTATGGCGGAGAAAATGATACTTCTCGTACTAGCTTTCTTTCTGAGTAGCACTTTATCACCACACGGCAGCCTATCTCAGTTGTAGGATAATTCCCGCTATTGTTGTGGAGGTTAATGGTTTCCTCACTCACCCAAGCAAATTCCCTACGCATGCGTACGTACTACTGTCAGCGATGGGAAAAATCGAGATTGATCGAATTTCTGCCACTTTCTGCCACAAGTTCATAAAATGGCAGAAAGTGGCAAAAAATGGCAGAAAGTGGCAAAAAATGGCAGAAATTGTTGGAAGGTTGTCAAAAATGGCCGCCGGTGGTAAGAATGGCCGATCTTGATTCTAAAAGATGTCAAAGACAAGAAGGATCATATGGGTTGGATAAGTTTTTTCGTGTGTCCTTTGCCCTAAGGCCTATTTAACTGGAAAATGTTACTCAAATATTGATATTTATACTGTTTGATGGTTGATTGCATTGATAATAGTATCCATGGACCACTTGCAGTATCCAAGGCCTAGCCACAACAATTACAGTTTTTTTTCCATTGTCATCATCAAAATGGTATTAAATACGATATAGCTTCCTTAAATGCAATTGTCGTCATTTTGACTTTAAAAAGTTTAGTACAAATGGCATCCCTGAGTCAAATCGATTGCGATGGCAAAGTTCAAACTCGATCACACTCCATCAATGACGTTTAGTGGTCTTTTTTTCATTTATTTATCTCACATTCGATGCAAAATACATCGTGTCAAAACTACATACAGGTAGGCTTAAAAATGAACAGAAGTGATCGTAAATACTAGAAACAGATGATATAGAATGATACAAAGAATTCTCTAGTCTGCCATTTTTGCCACTTACTTTGGACCAATTTCTGCCATTTTTTGCTACCAATTACAGCCAGGTGGTAGAAAATGGCTTTTAATAATTTCTCATCCCTGGTGGTAGTGGGAAAGAGACTCAATACGCAAGGGACAAGGCCAATCCCTTCTTGGCCTGCCAAAGGTTTCAGATATACAACATACATAGCCCGCTTTCAAGCCCCCCTTGGGTACGTACGGTAATAATGTTAGCATTCAAAGTCGACCTAGCATCTGGAAAGTGTGTGATTTGTGAAAGTCTCTGTAGGAAATCGGTTTGGCCACCATGCTCATGGTGGTGGTGATCGCCTTCTTCTTGTGCAACGTCTTGGCTCTAGTAGTGAACATCCTGGAATTGAATCACATCAATGTGATGCCCTTGAACAATGTGTCCAACATGCTCATCACTCTCAACTCCTCGTTGAACTTTATCATCTACTGCATTTTCGGCGAGAAGTTCAAGCGCATATTTTTCCGACTCTTCTGTCCCACCCTCATGAAAGCCAAGACCACGAGTGAATACATGCAGCGTTATCCAATTGGCGCCCAGGCCAATAATCGCTCGCCCCCACATGCTCCACAACGACCAGGACCACCACAAAAGAACCCACTTGTCGTCCCTCTCACACCCAAGCATCACCAGCCTCGATGCCACCCAAGGCCAGGGCCAAGTGACAAAGATAGTGCGGCCAATAACAACCACCCTGAACCACATTCGACTCGTCCACCACCTCCACTTAGAGGCCGACCTGCCACCGTATTATCTTCCATCAGAGATAGCAGAGGGCCTCGAGGGCTATTGAACCGCCAGAACAGAAGGAGGTCAAACGTCATCCTCGAAGAATTGCTCCCATTAAGAGCCCCAGAGAGTCTCGGAGGTGAAAATCAAGGACGAGGACCGCCGAATCATGACCCGACAACCACCACCACCACCACTGCAATTGGTACCACTTCTACTGCCATACCCCACGATGACAGGAATGGGTGAGTGAAAGGGAGAGGCATAACCGACGGAGTTGGTTAAGACAGTCAGTTCCCGAAAAGTGGGTCCATCCACTTTGTAAGTGCCACTTTTTGGGGCTCTCCTTCGTTTTGGCAACGGATTAAACTTTTCAAAGACGATGGGGGTCGTAAATTTATTCTGCCATTTCTTAAGCGAGGAGCATTCATTGCACAGGCAAGTCAGAAAGATGCTATACATACTGAACGTCCGAGTACACTCAGCCACTGAAAGCGGTGTCCATGTGCGAATACGTACGTCAGTAAGCGCACTGAGCAACTGTACAACAGAGAACACAGCTGGAAATGGGCAAGAACTCTTGGGTGGTTGGGCGGTTGGGTGGTTGGGTTGGTGAGAAAGAAAGGATGAGCGCGAATGCAAAGGGGTTGTGGGAAACGTTCTTGGGGTTCCCTTCCAGAATCTTAAGAAAGATATATGGCTCCGTGGATTAAGGGACCAAGGCTGACATATGGCACAACCGACGTAATTGGTTGTGTCGCATAGCAAACTTAGCCAACTACGAGGACTAGGCTCCAAGTACCCCGCCCCTCAAAAACAATGAAAACAAGCCCCTTTTCCCAAGTTCCCGAGTCATGTCCCATATTCTATGTACGTACGTACGTACGTACGCACGTACTCGTATATAGCCCAAAAACACTTGGGCATGGCAATCGACATTATTGGTAGCTGAAGCGATTATTTTCTTTGGGATTCTAGATCAGATGTGGTTTGCACCCCCTCGTCAAGTGCTTCAAACTCACCCGGGACTAACCCCACCCGTCAAAAAATGAGACTCAAAGCCATCCAGTTGAATCGAGATGAATGCTGTTGCTCTTTGTCATCCTCGGCGAGGTCACCCAGCCCTCCCGGATCCAGATTGAGCAAACATGAAGTCCTCTATTGGTGCCTTTGTTGCGGAGGACTCGACAAATTTGGATCATTTTCGCCATCCAATTGGAACAAGAGGTCCTCAGAGCCCCGACGTCATCACCATCGACGTCGACGTCAACCACACCGACGATCCTCGTCCCAATTGTGGTTCCATCGCCACACACTCCGGACCACCCTCACGGCCTCCATGGATGAGCCACTCGAGTTCGATGAGCATGGGACGGATGTGGATTTCAAGTATCCTGAAGACCACGTCCGACTCTTGGATGCACACAAGTCGAGGGGCATCCATTGTCCCGCGGATTGTAAACATTCCCAAGAGGGCTGCTTGGAACAAGATGAGGACGACGACAACGACGACGACGACGACGACGACGACGATGAACAAGACGAGAGAGAAAAGGACAGGTTGAGGATGGACAATTTTGCACGTGGAAGTCGCTCAACACGAAACAGATTAGGCGCGAGATCACTCAAGTGTTTGAAAAGTGATCCAAACAAAGGCTGCCTCGATCCTCTTGGGCAGCAGCAGTGCCACCGGCAAGATATCACGATAACAGTAAGTGCCACATGTCGTCCAGCTACGTGGTAAAAACCAGTCGGTAGGTAGGTGGGGAGGGAACAACGAACAGCTCAATTGCCAATGGCTTGGATTGAATCAAATTAGAGAAAGATACGAGAACATTCGAGGCTCGCTCAATTTCATGCTCATCATGGGTTGGAACCTACCTGTATCTACGCTCTTGTCCTCTCGGCCTTGGCAATTGAAGAGAGTGTTTGTCGGTAGAAATTTTTACGACTGGCCTCTCATTTTCCACGTTTTTAGTGGCTTTGGAATCGCTTTGGACCTCGTGCGAAGGGAAATCAAAACAAATTATTTGAGGTTGCACACAATTAAGCCAGAGCAATTTTTTGCCGAGCATGTACGTACCCTTCTCATCAGTCGCTTCTTCTTTTTTGCGCTCAATGCCGTTCCTTTGCATTTGAGTTGGCTCAACTCAAACTAAGCTTTTTGGACAGATTTGGGCCGGCTTGATTACTTCAGCAATCTACTGTACGTACATATTCGTACATCGGGAGCTTCCCAATTTAGAGAATGAATTGAAAAGTCGTTAGCATCACGTGTATCAAAGATCTATCAGAATTTCGAAACACAAGGCTCTTCGTCCTTGTGTGAATATCTATTCATTGATCAATGACAAGATGAGCTCTCGGTCTTTCCAAGATGCTCCAACCAAAGCACAGACGATTCCCTCCAACCCCATTCGAGGTGATGTTGAGTTGATGTGCAGTTTTGTCCATGCCTATCGATTTCCGTTGGCATTTTCAAATTTTTGAATTCCCTCGAGAGATTAAAGTCGAAACCTGAACGGAGTGGATAAGTGTGATGGAACACGACGGACTTTGGTCGATCTCAAGTGAGCCAGGCAATTCTGATCCCGGCTGAAGGATTTGAGGTGATGGAAATGCCCTTGGGTCTTCAAGGCTGCATGTCTTCTTGACGTCTTGTTGCCAACCCACAAATGGACCACGACCAAATTAGCCTCTTTTGTCCGATCTCCTTCCATTGAGTGTCTCTTATGAGCCAATTGGCTTGAACAATTCATGGATATCTAGACCCTACGTACGTACACAAGAAGTACACAAAGAATTGCTATTCGTGTAATTTTTCAACAACATCCAAGCCCTCTAGTCTCTCCATGATGTGATAAGTACTTCGTTATGGGGGTGGGGGTGCAAGCAAATTCAACGACAGTCGAAGGGCGTTTCACAATGCAGACGGAGGTTTTTTTTCTCAATTCTATGCATGTCGAATGTCCAGCCTTGAACTGAGTTTTGTGATAATTGCATTATTCCTGACAAACCAAACTTAACCAATGGTCACTGGATCTTCGAAAAACACAATCTCCTTGAAAACAAGCCTTATGACTTCAGGAGTTCTCGGGTCTCCCTTATAATTCATTTTCTTTTATCTTTATATTCAACGAGCCCGAATACATACATACATACATACATACATACATACATACATACACATGCACGTCGACCGACAGACTGACCGCTCGGTTGGCAAACATCACAAGCGATGGTCGGTCTCCTTAGAATGGATCATAAACTGGTGAAACGTTCGGCTTTGCCAATCAATTGATTGGCCGTCCGACAGCACATTCTAGACATCTAATTTTAGACAATCGAAGCAAGGCTTTCTTCCGGTACGGTTATTGAGGATTCGTGTCATTTGGCACACACTATCGTATCTGTATTACGCTCTTTCAGTCGTGAATTCACTAAGAGACTGATCCGTCCATTGAGACAAAGTGGAACAGTTTTTGTCCTTTCACTATGGATCAATTCAGACTTCCCATTGTCAGAGTAAGCCAAAAGTTGTTCCTCAAAAGTTCAAATCAAAACGTTGACAAAGGAAGCACCAATTGCATCCTACTAGCTTGCTAGCTCTGTCATTAGGGAAACAAACAGCGGGTAATCGTAAACAGAACAAGCGGAACAAATTCATGGCCCACTAAGCAAAGTACATTAATTCCGTCACTGGAACAAGGCTACCCTCAACTTTGGAACAAGAGAGGCTCGACATGAAATCCGAATGTCTGATCCTTGTCCCCACTTTCTTTGCTTCAATTTGCTATCCGAAATTTTGTAAAATCGTAGGTCAACATTGCACAATATAATATTTCCATGAAACACCTGACTGGTACGCGTATCCACATAGGAGGCCTAAGTACAAGGCGTTCAAGCCAGACTTGAAGTAACTTTAGTGTCACTTGACCGCGATCCTGTTTGTGTCCGTGGTCATAGAATTGGCGTTTTTCACATTTTCTCAGAGTGGGCAAATTTTAGAATAATCTACGTCTGAGCCTTTCCTTTAGGCTTCTTCATAAGAACGTGATATTATTTCAGAAGACATCTTTCCAACAAAGTGCCCCATTGCCCATGCATCTTTATGTAAACGATAATAGCTGATAACAGCTTTCGTGGAAAACCGTTCCTGACTTGTAATTCTCCGCTGTGTCTCGTAAGGAACTGACGAAAGAGGTCTTTAATGCCTCACTGGTAGAATTCAGGGCTCTTATTTAGCTAGGTTTATCTCGCGAAATGTTGTGCCCCTTGGACTTGTGCAACTTGCATGCCGCACTACTATCCGTACGTGTTTGATCCTCATTGCCCTTATATGTAGCTAGCAATCACATACTCAACGTATCCACATGAAAGAAGACTGACAGGAGCCGGCGGTAGGCATGTTTTTGCCCCAAGGCTGTTCCAAACTCGAGGTTTGAGTTCAGGATGCCGTTTCTCTTGGACTCCTACGGGCGGACGATTTGTTTGGATCAGGTCCATTGGAAGGCAATAGACCGGAGAACTTGAGCGGCCGACAGACGCATCTCACGCAAAGCGCATTGATACGTGCATGTACGTAGGCTACTATCGTGCTAAGTACATCGACGCAAGCAATGATCCTGGCTACGCTAACCGGGGCTCTCGTCTCCTTCGTTTTGTCTTAATAAAAGTTAATGGGATAGTAAATCCAAGGATTTGACTCAGTTTCTTTAGTTCTTAGGAGAGGAATCCATGATTGGCCAACGGAACGAGACCGAGCCAAATTAGTTGCCTGGACCGCGGTACAATCAAAAGAAACACTCCTGGTGGATTTTTGGGAATATTCTAATTGTGATTGGGTCTTTTTCACCACCTTTGTTTGTAATAGGAGAGGCTTTACTAGTCATTCCAAAAGCTTTAAAATAGGGATCTTGATCATTCTTATAGGCAGAGGAAACTCATTGCTTAGTACTGCAATGAACAATTCGATTGATGCAGGATGCTTGACATAAAAGGAGGGATGGGATTCCTGAACTTTTAATATGCTCGTTAAATTGGACAATCCCATCGCCTTACATAGTATCACAATCAACCGCTTCCATAGCTGTTCATTTATTTTCGTAAGCTGTAAGGCTTGCATTCACCATCAAACCCACCCTGATTAGCCATGGATTACTCCCTAATTATCCAACTCCGGCATCATGAGCAAGACGAGTGGCCTCAATTTATGTTTTCCATTTTTTAGCTTTCGAACTCCTAGTTTGTGCCAAAGCCACATGCAACTTTACTTGCTAGGTTCTTGAGTGGAGCAGGTGCTCCTTTGAAGCGCTGTTTATGACTCTTGAACGACGACCTTGTTTTTCTTCCAGGTAAACATCAATGCACCATCTGTTTCGAGTGCGGGATCGCCTGCTAGCAGGACCGCCGGGGGGAGGGTTCCCTATCGAACAGCCTCAGTCAGGCCATTTCAATCCGTGGTGTCAGAGCATCTCGACGATGTCAATCACCCGAGGGACAGGATCCACCCGCATCCCCTTCAATATCAGTGCATTGGACCAAAGCGGGACAGAAATCAGCGTGGAGGCTGCCCTCACCTACTCGATTCGTTCGGGACAAACAATGAGAAACAGGGCTGGGTTGTTGACGACATGGACAACAACCCCAGTCTCGAGGAGGCCTCGTACTTAGGGTTGATAAATGCTTCTACCAAAGCAAACATCGTCAACAACACCACCGTTGCCAGCATTATTCATTCAGGTGGTGACACCCACCTCATTGACACGATGCGTGGTGAAAGAGATCTCTGTAGGAATGACAATCATATTGATGACGATGGGGCGGAGGAGCTAGAGGAGCAGGAGAAGAAGAAACAGGAGCAAGAGCAAGAAATGGAACGCGAAGAAATGGACGGGAAGATGGAGGAAGAATCCATGACTGTCAACAGCCTCAACACCTTTCCCCACCAAGTGAATGATTGTAATCGCCACAATCAAGCCAAACTGAAGGGGGAAACGACGTCCCTGACAATGGCAGAACTAAGAACGAAGTGTGTCGAGACAGCACCTTTTGTCGTTGTTGGGAGGGAGGAAACGACGAACAAAGTCACCGATGAAGAAAAGTTCCAACTTCAGAAGAGTACCCCATAGCGTCAATGTATTCCGCCAAGAAAAATGAATGTGGACTGAATGAAGTCCCCCCATGGTTGGTGCCAATTGATCCAGAAGGACTGGACCGACTCAAACGCTTGTCCACGTGATCCAAGACAGCTTGGGATTTGGTCAAAATCTGTCGACCATCATTCCACCATGGATCGGGAAACTTATCACCACTTTTTTTAGAATTCCTGATGAGGTTGGTTTGAAACGTCTACTCGGAAAGTTGCTCGAAAAATCCTAATGATTCGAAATATATGTGATCAATGTTCATCCGTGACTCAGAATTATGTCAAGATATATATTTTACATGGATGGACACGACCTCGCCTCTTTACCTACGTAGACCCTTACAATTGGTGGATCAGGAGGGTCTCCAAACAAGACAAGACATAGTTTAAATTGTTGAGGCTAAAAGCATCAGCCACATCAATTATTGTACTCTAACAGTTGAAAAACGAGCCCAAGTATTCGGGTCAAAGCTTGGAGAGACAGGAAATGAGGTAGTACCCACGCTTTAGTTCCTTTATCTTATCATGAGAGGCGATAGAGGTTGATGCAGTTTTAGAGCGAACTTTTTCGGTTGCCACGTTTTACGGTTTATTGCCATTATGCCCTGTTGGGAATTGATTAGGGGATCTTACAGAGGGTCAAAAGCTTGAAAGATGTTTGGGTTAGCCAAAAATATATTTACTAACAATAAAATGGCTGTTTTGACACAAAGTATTCTGAATAAGACATGTCAGCTCTAGTAAGTGCTTGGCTCTTAGCCACACTGATTATTTTTGACATTAAACTCCATTGCTTAACTGCCATCATGGTGAAAGTCTCTTCAGTTGAATACATGTACATCATACATTACGGTTGGAAATGGAGACGAAGATACCTGATTAAGAGCAGAGTTGTCGAGTATCTTATTGACAAGAAATTATCTTTGGGATTGAGTCTGCAATAAATAATTTTTCAACTATTCACATGACTTGTTTACCATGAGTTTGGGGGGGAGTTTGAAAAGTTTTATAATTTTTTATGCTGTTTTTTTTCAATTATGATATTTGTGTAATCGAAGCAAACCTTCAACAACCATAACCAATCACTTAATGGCAAAGTGAATTGCCTTGGATTCTACTTTAAGGCACAATTCCTTTCGGTTATGAGAAACTTGTTGCCGTTCTTCAAATGTTTGCCTGTTAAAGACAACAAAGGTTTTGCGAGCACTTTGAAGGCCTAGAGAATATAGATATGTTAAAGAAGTTATTTTTCTTTCTTTTCCTGACCTCTTCATTGCCTTTTACATCCTTATAATATTCTATGGGAATACGTTGATGCTGTTGATTAAAAAGTATCGTCGGGCTAGGACTTTTTTCTAATCGACATACCAGATCAACCCCACACACCGTCCGCGAACTAGCCCGACTTTAATTCTTCTCTTAGATCTCTTAGAGCTTAGGATTAGTGGACTTGTAATTTTGCATCTTGTAAGGATATTAAGATGCCATTCAGCCCAAAGCCATACGACGCATTTTCAACGGGACAAATGCATCGAAATCGGAAAAGATCATAATTAATTAACACAATTTTTGTTAAACGAGCCGTTCACCTCACGGTTCTGTGTAGGAAGAGCTGGAAAGAAACCCTTTCCCTTGAGCACGTCCGCTAAGCTTGGCGCACTAGTCTGGAGAGGTTCAAATCGAGCCTATTGTATGATTACCGGATGGTGGATGTTGACTAGATATTTTTTTGATCGTTTGCAGAGGTATTTATAATATGGGCAAATGTCTATGGCGAGTATGATGGTGGGAGCATGAGTAATGATAAATGTAAATTGATATGGGTGAATAGAATATAACATATCCCTTCCCGTGGGAGGGGGGCAGGGTTGACAACGGGGGACAGCACAAAATAGCACACGAGGTTTGGTGGGAATGACTAGAGTGTTGAGACAATTGACTAGATAAACATGCATATAAAATAGATAATGTATAAATGACTCGAGTAGATTGATTTGGTGACTAGGAGGATTGACTAGATGTTGCAGGGTTTGATATAAATCCATACTCCATCCGGGTCACCCCGTCCACTGGTCCTCCCCAACCATCCAGGCATTGATGTCTTCCCTAGCGCCTCGGACACCCCATGGTCGACCTGGCCCAGTCACCGCTACATCCATGGACCTTCCGCTGCACCCACGGTCGGGTCACTGCAACCCCGTACGGGCCTTCCGCACGCATTACGTCTCTTCTGGGCCCAAATTCCGCATTGGCGTCCCTAGTCGTCTGGGGGAAGGTTCTTCCGCCTGGAGGCGGCCACTACCGTCTGTGCCATGTATGATTATCGGA